>NC_080834.1:21266735-21567881 GCF_030435755.1 Ochotona princeps | reverse complement strand
GCTCTGATTAATTATTGACAAGAAAAAAATAGATGTTCATTTAAAATATCCTCAGCAGGGGCCTACCTGGTGTCTCAATAGGCAAGCTCTGCATGTGCAAGCACCAGCATTCCAAGTGGGCGCTGGTTCATGTACTGGCTGCTTCTCCTATCCAGCACCCTGTCTGTGGCCTGACAAACCAGCAGAGGATGGATGAAGGCCTTGGGAGCTGCGCCCATGTGGGTTACGTGGATGAAGTTCCTGGCTCCTGCTTTGGATAGGGTCCCATCTGGCCATTGCAACCATTTGGGGGCGTGAACCAGCAGACTGGCAGACATTGCTCTGTGCTTCTCCTCTTCTGTAGATGGCCTTTCAAATGAAGGTGAATATGTTCAACAGCAGATGTCGGTGAGCTGTCCATGGAGTTCAACAGGCCGCAGCTGTCATTGTTTGAGTCCTACACGGGAGACCCAGGTGCCAGGCCCGAGGCCGTGCTTTGGATTGGCCGCGACAGTGTCAGGTTTGTGGTCATGAATGGTGCATGGAAGATCTCTGTCTCTGGTTCTAACTGTGCAAAAAAATGAAAAAAAAAAGATAAGTTCTTAAGTATGCTGGATAAGCGGCATTTGTCTGAATTTCAATGGGTGAAGTGATTGTAATTAGCATTTTGCAATGATTGGGTCTGCCATGGCAGGAAATTGCCAAATGTTTAGATATTCCTTCCTTTACATTAATCCAACCCATGTGATTAAATTATATTGTTTTATAGAAAAAAAGATAATATTCAATTTCAGAATCCATACATATATATTCTTCCTAACAAATATGTTTTTTCATTGATGAGTAAAGATAAAATTATCTGTAATATTGGTGAAAGGAGTATGGTTTTCGAGTAAGCAAATGAGATACCATGTTATTTATGTGATGAGCATTTCTAACTGTATGATAAATATAAATTAAACTTCTTTATTGTGATAGAATAAATCTCTAGCTATTTTAAAACATCAAGCAATATTTTCATATGGATTCTCTTTCAAACTGAACAATAATCCCCAGAGTGGCAAACTTTTTTCTCACATCTCAGGTGATCAGAAGTGAGCTTTTACCCAGAGGTCCTCTGGAAGGTTTGGAAACAGCAGCAAAGAGTAGCGTTTAATGGGAACACAGGTTACATTCAGCTGACATATCAGAACTCGTACAATGAAAATAAAGCAACACAATATCAACCCGTTACCTACTTACCGTTTATGCATTTCCTCCAGAGAAGTATATAACTCCGCTTTTCAGATAAACTCTCTCTTCTTGATCCTGTTAACTGCTCATTTGTTTTGTTTTTTTTTAATTTTTTTTATTTTTAATTAATATTTAGCATTATGTGACAGTTTCATAGGCTCTGGGAATCCCCCCCCCTCCCCTCCCCCCTGGTGGATTCCTCCACCTTGATGCAGCATTACAGTTCAAATTCAATCAAGATTCTTTCCTTGCAAACATATATTAAGCATGGAGTCCAGCTACTTATTGTCCAGATGGGTTGAACAGTTTCTTGGGGAGACCATTTCTGGTCCAAAGTCAGAGCTGGTATAATATCATCACAGTCAATTAAGAGTCCCAATATAACATCAACAGCAATTTGCAATATTATGGAATTGACATAGTTTTGAGTAACCAGTATGTTAAAAAAAAAAAAAAAACAACACACACACACAAAAAAAACAAAGAACAAAATAACAAAAAACAAGTCCTAACCACAACCTATGATTAGCTCATTGACATCTCAATTTTAGTTTATACAGGACCGGACCGGCTGCTATATACCTTGAAAAGGCTATAGGGTACCATTCAGCTGTCTCATGTCTATTTCATTTTAGTATTTAGCCATTTGTTGTGTTGAAGTATAATTTTGTTGATCTTGGCAGAAACTGCTCATTTGTTAAATCCTCTGTTGTTAAATCCTCAACAAACATACTTCACCATTCATATATTCCAGTACTCTCATTTTATTATAAACCTCAAAATCCTTAAACAAACAAACAAACAAAACCCCCAAATACTCAAAACTATATGCCATTTCAAATTTTGGTATTACTAAGCATTACCTTTTAATCAAACCTGAAGAGACAAACATCTCAGTCTTAATTCAATATTCCACAATGTGAAAAACAATTAATTTTATATTGCTTATTAATTCCTGTACTTATAACAAAAATGCCACTGAGAGATCATCAGATTGAGGATTTATTGGTGAGAAACAGAGGGTATGACTTGAAGCCATTTAGATAGAATCCAATGAATTACATGGCCTCCCATCATCTTCATTGACAATCCTGATGACCAAGTCATTAAAGGTAAAAAGTGTTACTAATATACTACTTACTTTGCAAATCAATACCCAATATATATTTAAACTGCAATTATTAAATCAGTGGCAGAAACATTATTGTTCCTATCACATGATTGTATCTACACATTCTTAACATACAGTAACTTGCATTATTTATTCATTCTTATTTTTCTGAAAAGCAAAATAACAGAGACAGATTGGCAGAGAAAGAGAACTTGTATCTGCTGGTTCACACGTTCAATGATGACAAAAGCCAGGTTAGGCTAGTCAGAAGTGAGCAAGGTGGGAGCAGTTTCCACCAACATGGCAGGGATCTGACCGCAGACTCGATGAGGGTTTCAGATGCTTCACATGCTGAATCAAACATCTAGCTTGTAGCCATTAATTCCAATATTACTGATTAAGCTGAATCTTGTATAACTTGATAATAAAAGGATTTTGCTACTTACATTTGTGTGACATAAAGCAATGATCTTGTTGTAAGGATAGCAACAAATGGGCTTGAGGAAATACCTCAGTAGATAGATCCAGCTTCTTGTAATGTGTAGGAATACAACTAGGAGACACTGGCAAAGTGGGAAAGCAGTACATAGCAAAAGTCAAATGGATAACACATATTCAGATGAGGGTGAAAAAAACTTGTGAAGGAATGTTGCCATCCAGTCCGGATGTGTCCTGCTGTAAGCCAAGGGGTGCTGCTCAGGACAGCTTGTAATGATTTCTAGGAATGCATCATGGCCAGAAATTCTCAGTTGCATACTGGAGTGTGGGTGTGCTGAGCCGCTAGCCATCTTCTACTGAGGTGGGAGGTGATGGCATGTAGGTGGTGCACACAGCTAAGATACTGCAATCTCTTGGCTCCTTGTAATTCATTAGCTAACTGCTTACTTGTATCCGCCTCATCTCCTTAAACTTCAGTGTTCTCGTTCATAATGTTTGCTTGATTTTGTATTGTCTTATACTGTTGCTGTGATAGTAAAATAAAGCATGATTTAGCAATTTAGCATAGTGTTGCATACAATGATTGTAAAATAAGTGTTGGCTCCTATTTTTGAGAATCAAAGAGAAATATGAGAGAGAATCACGCATGTTTCACTTCTTACTAAGCACATCAATTATACACAGCCATGGTTTTCCCAAAAATGGCAACCCAGAGTGTTCTACAAAACAGGATCTCTTTCTGAGATTTGTTTCCTTGCCTGGTGCATAGATGAAGAAAAATAGACTGGGCCTCAGGCAAAACTGTGAGGTTTCATACTTTCCGTTCTGTCCACAAATCTTGTTTTGTGGGTTACCACACCGTTTCAGTCTCTGACTCACTATTTTTATTGTCAATAGCCTTGAAACAATATCTGCACCTGTTTGTACCATGTTTATTTCTTAAAAACAAATATATGAAACAGAGAGACAGAAACATCAGATATTACATGTTAAAAATCTTTCCCTTGCTCTATGCTTTCTGTCGTTACTTACTGAGAGGCACAGAGGTGGATACCACGAGAACGCAAGCGCTCTTCTGCTGGGTCACCAGCAACATCCCTGCAGTACCCAGTGTGGGCAGACCCAAGGCAGGGACCCAGAAAGATCAGGTCCCCATGGAGCTGGAAGGATCCCAGGTGCTGGGACACCACACATTACCTCCTTGGGTGCACATGACAAGAAATATGGAAACAGAACCCAGGCCCTCCAGCTTGAGACACAGGCAGCAGCCCAGAGACCTTCACTACTTAGCCAAATAGTGCAGAAGGTCTTAAATTCAACATACAACATACCAGAAACATTACTACAATAATATACAGCTTTGTCTTTTTCAGTCAATGCCATTAATCATCTTCTCCTAAAAAATTTTAAATCAACTATTCAGTTATTTTCTAGTAAGGTTGTCTGAGCACTCTCTGATATTTGCTAGAACAAGTGCTAATGACCAGGCTGATCATAAAATACATGGTCAATGGACAATTAACTAAACAATGATTTTCTTGTGTTTTCCTCAATGGAGATACTATTAGAAGGCTCAGAATATACGGGTTTGGGGAGGGGTAAGCTCTAATATTTTAGAATGCAAGAGAAATAGTTTTACAGGAAGAAATCATGCAGACAGAATATTAGATAATCGGTGGTCATCTAAAGTGCTCCGAAACAAGTCACTATATAAATTTACAAACTTTCAATTCAGGCAACTGAATTGTAGATGAGAAACAGATGGGAGATTATGACAAGTTCATTTGAAGCTGGATAGAAATGACAGAGAGGAAAATAAGAGGACGAGTAAAAGAACTGGCCTGGCTAAATGCCTAGCTCCAGAAAGAAGTCGCAAGGCATTGTATGAACAAAATAATTACTCTAGTATTGATTTGATGTGATAACTCAATTTTACCACGATTCTGTAAACTTATTAATGAAAGATTATTATGAAATATATACACTAATAGATAATACATTAAGGATTATACCATGTATTAAAGATGCAACCATTAATTTTTTTAATCTGTATTGTTTCACATAGCAAAACAAATCCATACTATTTTTAACTTTAAAATAATTTGAGAAAATTGTATCATCTATTTCTATGTCCATGTTAGTGAAGGGGGTACATAATAACTTGTACAAATTAAAAATGATTTCAAGTCTATGCAAATGATAAAAGAATGTAGTAATATTGAGAGAAAGGAGAAAACAATCTTAATTTCAAAGCTTTAAAGTAATAATGCAAAAACTGAAATATTGTAAAATACAAAGGTATACTGTAATCTGGAAAACACAAATCAACTGTCATGATAAATAAATATTTAAATATAGCTCAAACATAACGTGATGCATAAAATAAAAAAATTTCAAATGTCTGTCATTTCCTAGACATTGTTAAATGACAAAAACCTAAAAATACTTGCCATAAATAATTGTAATACCAATGCTTAATATTAATGTATGAGGAACCTTAAAATAATATTTAGGGGTCAATGTGATGTTGTTACGGGTTAAGCCACTGCCTGTACATCACTTACCATCAGTGTGAGTCCCAGTTGCTTTGCTTTTAATCCAACTCCCTGCTAATACATCTAGGAGAGCAAACTTTTCACCGCATGGAAGACCTGGGGGGAGTTCCTGGCTCCTGGGTTCAGCCTGGCCCGGCATTGCCTGTTGCAGACAACTGCGAAGTGAACCAGCAGATGAAAGACTCTCTCCTCTCTATAACTCCATTTTTGAAATAAACATTAAAAATCTAAAAATGCAGACTTTGTACTGATTTGTCAATAAACAAAGAGATTTCAAAAATAATCGTTGGATAAATAGTGAAAAGCCTACTAGATATTTAAATTTCAATTACAAAACTCAATAAAGGTCATTTGAAAGAAAAAATGGCATATCACCTTCCCTATCGATTTACCAATCACTAAAAAATAAGATAACAATGATCAGGCGTATAAAATAGAATCAACAGAAAAGGAGAAATTAAAGATAATGGATGATAGAAAATAATGAACTTTATCATTTTAAGAAATCAAGCAAACATAGGATAAACATTCTGAAGTGGTTTCTGCTTTAGATTCCAGGGAAGGAGGAAAATATCTGTACACAGAGCTTGTTACCTGATCGATCGAGATGAGCAGCTGAGATAGACTTAGCCAAATGTCTTGATTTTGACTAAATGAGAGGCAAAATTACAACTAGAAGAAAGGACATTGAGAAGACAAAATAGGAAAAAACAAATCAGACAAATTCATGAAAGGAGGCTGTCAGAACGCAACCAGAATCAAAGTATGTTTGCAGTGTATAAATTTAATGTGAGTCACAACTATTAAATTATAGGAGCTGTTTCTCTCCCTGGTTCCCACCTTCAACCTCCTACCAGCAACACTTGGTCATCTACTCATTTTGTAATCCAATCTGAATCCTTATAGATTTAATGGTTATAAACTAGCATTATAAACTAGCAATATGTCAAGAAAGGGAATCAACAAGATAGTTTATTCCAGAGTTCATGAATTGAGAGGTTTACTGCAGTTAGAGGAATGTCAAAATTTGAGAAACAGTGTTGAATTCCCTAAGATCCTAGATGCAATAATGATGGAATGATTTCTAGAGGGAATGGCTTAACTTGAAAAGTACAGAATCAACAATTCTGAAATGAGAGGTGGTGTCATGATTTTTTTGGATCCCAAAATAATGTGCAGGAATAAACCTTTAAATGCCATAGTATTTGATAGATTAACTTAATAAAACTCACACTGAAGCCATTTAGTTATAGTTTCATCACATTTTGAGAGGTTGATGAGTAGGGAATTATTCCAATTTAAACCTTGATCATATATAAGGCCAACCAATATCCCCACTCTTTTCCGGACTTTCTTAGGTTAACATTCCATAATTACCATAAACTCTTCAAGTAGAAGCATTTCCTATTCTGCCTCTTCCTTATCTCAACCCAAATCACCAAAAAAAAAAAAATCACTTTTTAACTTAATCATAGTCACTTTCCAATTTTCTACCTTCCAGGCTTTAACTGTTAATGGTGGAGAATCTTTCTTCTCCATAGAGCCATCTGGAGATTTATAGTGTTATGTGAGGATCACAGAAAAGACCACTTTCTATATCTACAAAGTCAGCATCCATTTAAATAGCAGAATGATGGACTTGTGATTGTTTTTGAGGGACCAAATTAGTTTTTACAATATAGGAGAAAACAGTGGGGTGGGGGTGTTGGAATAGGGGGGACAGGGGAAATCCCTGAACCTAAAGAACTGTATCATTAAAAAAGCAAAAAATCATCCTGCTAGAAATCTGTTGAATTTCAAGTTCTACCTGCAGTTGTCCTGGTGGGGTCCGACCAACTGAATCTGTGTGCCTAATGCAGTCTGAGGGCTGGATGTTGCTTGCTACATCAGTTCAAGGGAACTTAAATTTTCCTGATTGAGTTGTTGTGTATCATGGTGCAAATTATTCAGTCTTTCTATTTCTTAACTTATTTTCCATGTGAAAAGAAATAAACTGGATCTAAACAGCATTTCTGGCACTTGGCAAATCGTTGACTGCAGAATGAACCTGGTAAATACACGATGTCCTTCCTCCATTTTCCTGCCAGCAGACTTCCCTGCTCCAAACCTTCTGGGTTTTTCTCTCAGAATATCCTAATATGCGGGATCTCCCTTCTACCTAGTTACAGTAAACAGGCACATATCAACCTATTTCTCATAAATTCTTGAAATCTTATCCGCCAAACACTCTCAATATGAAATGCATGCATCTCAGAGGGGCATCTTAGCTGTTGTTGTCAAACGTTCTCCAATCCTTGCTCATTCCTCATTACCAGATCTCTCTAGATACTTGAACAAAATCCAAGCACCCAAAATCACCCATTTTTTTCTCTGAATCCCAAAATGTCACCAATTACTCTGGTGCTGTCCATGTCAGGCTACCTAGCTGTCAGGGAGATACAAATGAAAACCACATGGAGATGCCACCTAACTCCAGTGTTATTACTAACAACACCTGGATGTGGGAAGAAAGATACCTCCTTTACTGTTGGTGGCAGTGTAGGCTAGTAAAACAACTATGAAAGCCAGTATGTAAAATGCTAACAGAACTGAAAATTGTGCTGCTATATGACCACCTATCTCACTTCTGGGAATGTATCCTAAGGAAATCAGATCTTCATATGAGAAGGGGATCTGTAATACTATATTTACGGCAGCACAAGTTATAACAGCAAAGACATGGAAACAATTCAGATGCTCATTGAAAGAGAACTGGAGAAATAAGTGGTAGTTCATCTACTTTACGGAATACTACTCAAACATTATAAATCACGGAATTCTACCATTTGTAACCAAATGGCCCAACTAGAGAGGTTTTCCATCTGCGGGATCACTCCCCAAACCTGAGTTGAGCTGTTCTGAAGCCAAAATTCTGCAGCTTGTTTCCAAGGCTTGTAGGCTGCTTTAGTATTCTGGTGTCTAGAATTAGGAGCTAACAAGACAGGTTCACAATGTATTCCTATTAGATTTACTAATTGTAAATATGTGTGAGCTTAAAAGTCTTCACCTCATGGATAAGTTGCTGTTTCATGAATAATTAAGATTTCTGCAAGTTAAAGACTCTATATTGTTTATTCAAGGACTACACAATATTATAATCCGTGCTTATCCAAATAATTATGTGACTATTCTCCAACCCACAGCAATGCACCTCCAGAATTTTCTGTGAAATCATGAGCATGACATAAGTCAGCAGGTGGAAGATCTCTCTATATGTCTCTCTCACTCTGACTTTAAATAAGTAAACAATTATAACAAAGAAAAAAAGTGTTACATTGAAGACTACATATTGTATACTAGCATATATCCCAAATGTAATTTAAACAAAAACAATCAAAAAGATGAAATATTTTACACCCCCCTCTTTTAATTGAAAGAGCAAATTCACAGAGAGAAGGTGAGACAGAAAGATCTTCCATCTGCTGGTTCACTTCACAAATGGATGTAATGACAGAACTGAGCTGATCAGAAGTCAGCAGCCAGGAACGACTTTTGGGTGTCCTACATGAGTGCAGGATCCCAAGGTTTTGGGCCATGTTCTAATGTTCTACTACTTTTCTAGGCCACAGACAGGGAGCTGCATTGGGAGTGGAGCATCCAGGACATGATCCTGTGCCCATATGGCATCCCAGCACTTGCAAGGTAAGGATTTAGCCCTTGAGCAATCACATTGGGCCCTACAGTTATTTTCTTACAACCAGTCTTCCATATACGATGTGCATTTTACACTTACAGTGATTATCAAGTTTAATTGGCCAGATTTCTCATTTTCCTTATTGTAAAGACTCTAGTGAGTAACATGATTTAGACACGAAAAAATGGCAATATAATGGCGATTATGTCTCTCTATGTATTTGAAATTCATGGAAGATGATAAACGTATGATGACAAATCTTCATGCAGATATGACTTCGAAGCCTAGAAGCCAAACTAGATATTTACTAGCCCCAAAACCCAGGAGCTCATGGAGACTATTACAGTATACAAGAAAGGAAACTGCAGATATAATTAATACAGAAATCTGGAGATGGCAATGTTCTCTTAGAGCAGCAGAATTAGAAGCAGATGCATCTTAATAAAAGGGAAATAGGAGATTTTACAACAGTGGAAGAAGAGAACATGGTGATGGAATCAGATATGGGAGAGACACAGCTATACGTCACCACGTATTGGCAGCCTCCAGGAGCTCGAAGGCTAAAACACAGATTCTCACCTTGAGCCTCTGGAGAGAGGCAACCCTGTTTTCCAGGGATGTGTACTACGAACTCCAAGCATCCAAACTATTAGAAAATGAATTTTTGCTATTTCAGATCACAGAGTTTGTGGTCAGTTGCAACCTAGCCAGTGAGTACAGCTGGCTACTCAGTGATTTGTTTTTGTAAAATAGTATTTGAATTAAAGATTTTATTATAGCCCTGCTCATGAAAGCCATTCAAGTTATTTTAAAAAAAATTAATGTGAATGCTACAAAATTTTTATTGGCTTAGAATATGCTTTGATTTCAGAAATCTGGGCCTGGCTAACATAATCAAATAGCTGTTTTACCCAAAGCTGAAACCAGAAAGCCTTCTGTAGTTTTCCCACCTTCTCCCTGTTCTGACATAATGTACAATGAACTACTGCCGCCTGCCCATTTCAGCACGTTGTCTTATCTCTACTTCATTGGCTTTGTTTAGGACGTGACTGTGTCGCATAAAACTATGTGCTCACCCAGTAGCTGTACTACTTCTCTTTATCTTTGCACATGGTATCATGATATGGATAGATAGATAGATAGATAGATAGATAGATAGATAGATAGATATTCTTTTTTTCCTCTTACAGTAAACAACTCTGTCTCAGTGTTTGGAAATTCTCCCAATTTTCAAAATAAAATTCAAATAAACTTTTGTTCCTCTGAAAATGTCTTTGTTTATCTTCAGACGCTGGAACAGCCCTGTTTTTCTATCCCACACTTGGGTGCATGTTTGTATATATATGTGTAGAACATTTAATACACTAGGTTTTAAGCATTATTTTAAGGTCTGACTTTCATTCTGGACTTTAAGATATCTGTAAGTCACATTTAATTTGTCTTTCGAAAACAGATACTCAGAAAAAAAAGATATTTTTCCCCAATGGTTGGACTGAATAACTGAATGGCATAGACATAAACTATTCAAACTTGTATTTTATCATGTTATGAGTTTCTAGTTTGTGCACAACTACAGACAAAAGCAAATCAAACATCACAAAAATAAACCATGTAAAATTTACACTGATTAAAGTGGCAAAAGATTTACACAGCTTTGTTTGGCAGATTGTGTACTTTTGATTTTATTTGAGTTCCTACATTTGGAACTTTGCCTTCAGCAACGTTTATCATTGTTTTTTGCCAAGAACACCTGCATTTGTGTAGCTAAATAGAAAATGTCTAGATTACTTAATCTAATTTTACATTAGGATTTTATTATCACAAATGGCATCAAACATGCTGCACATCAAAACTAATTTTTATATCTAAAATATATTTCATTTGGTGTCAATGTTATAATAACTCTATAGTGAATTTAATTTCATTATCAGGCTCTTTATCCAACTGCATTACTGAAAACAAAATATGCGAGCATTAATTTTCAATAAAACTATTACTTCTAGTATGATCAACCAGATCATTTTCTATGGCAATCTGGTGATGAAACAGCTTAGAAGTATCTAATAATTTATTTTCTTGAATCAAACATTGGCATTTCCACAAGTAGACGTTCTGTACCTCCATTTATTTGCCCAAGACAACTGTTTAGGAACTTTGGCAGATTCAAAGAGTCAAAATTATATTTGCTAATCAATGGCATGTTAGTTATGATTTCTGCCTTCTAATCTCATGAAAAGCAGATTTGAGTAGTATAAATGTTTGTGCTTGGGATATTTTTGAATCTATTGTGATGATATATTTGATGCTAAATATGACATAAATCGATGAAGATGATAGTATAATTATTCTCTTTTTTGAGACACTGTTTTATAGAGATGTTATTAGACTCACATAATCCATCAAAGAACTAGATAGTAGAGAGTTAACACGGAGCATCTGGCATGGTGGTTAAGCCCTCACTGGGAATGCTGCTATGCCTGGATTCAGTTTTGGCTCAGCCTTGAATTTTAGGGGCTGTGCAACCATGGAGATGTAGCAGGCGAACGCTCAGGTACTTGAACCCCTGTCGCCCAGTGAGAGTCGGGCTCAGGTACTTGAACCCCCGTCACCCAGAGACAGTCGGGCTCGGGTCTTTGAACCCCCGTCAGCCAGAGACAGTCGGGCTCGGGTCCTTGAACCCCCGTCACCCAGTGAGAGCCGTTGGTTAAAAGAGTGTCTTTGTTGAACATTTTTGAGTACTTGTTTTAATTACGGAGTTAGTATTTACCTTGAAGTGTAATGGACATTTTATTTTATTATCAGATTGTATACTTGTCTAATATGGCATCTAAGGTTTTCCCACTTTCAAACATCCTATGAGCTATTTTTAGATTTTTGTGATTTTTATTTAGGTCTATTTGCAGAAAAAATAATGAAGCTCTTTGAGAGCACCTAAGACAACGCCTCCAGCTTCTGAAAAGCAAGCTGCAGAATTTCTCCTAGCAAATATCACAACAAGCAGAGGAAAAAAAAGACATCAAAGGCTTATTGTTATTAATTAAGCACAAAAACTATCTCTCATGGGTAAAGTCTAATTCCTAGAGATAAAGAAAATAAATGAAATAGTAGGAAAATGCTACAAAAATGCAGCATAATCTGAAATGCAATATAGTTGAGTATAAAAAATGACATATCACAATAAAATCTGTAGTCAGTATGTTAGCAACTTTTCAAACCTTGAAGCATACTTTACACACAACGCACTGCTAAACTCTAAAGGAATTAAAATAAGTTACACTTGCCTGTTTCACTGGGAGTCCAAGCTTGATTTGGAAGTAGAGATGCACACTGCATTGTATCTTCACATCTGGGTGTGATGGTCTCCATCACACAGTTACTACACATTCCCTTAAATAAAAAACCATAAAACAAAATTAACAACAGGAGTAAAATAAACAAAATGTCATGAGGTTAAATAGCATGCTGCTGAATGACCAATGAATCACTGAAGAAATGGGTTGTTGACCTTATTTCAAGAAATTAGCACAAAATGTGTCGACAAAATTGTACACAATACACCAACCCATAAAGAACTTTTGAAACTAGTCTTTTTTCAATAGTCTCTTACCTCAAGATAATTAGGGAATTTTAATGTTTATTATTATCATTACTATTATTAATTATTATTATCATTTGACAGACAAACAGACGTAGAAAGAGATGGTGTCCCTACTTGTTTACTTTCAAAATATATGCTAGGAATGCAAAGTAGGTTTTCTACATGGGTGAGAGGGAGTCAGAGTTTTCAGTCATTCACTATCGTCTTCCAGGGTACATACCAGGATGGAGCTATCTCAGGAGAAGCGGCAGGACTTGAACCCCAGCGTATGTGGGGTATGCTGGTGTTCTACATGATGTCTTAGCCAATGCACCCATTTTTCATATTAGTGTTAGCATTTATTAGTATTAGTAATATTAATATAATTTTATAATTTGAGAGAGAGAGAAAGAGAGTGTATTACTATCCATTCATTCACTTTCCAAATGTTTACAACAACCAAAGAGGTGTGAGGTCAAAACCAGAAGTCAGAATACAAACTCATTTAATATCTGCCATATTGGATGCGGGGAACCATTGTTTGAACCCTTAATTATTGCAATTCAGATTCTGTATCCTCAGGAAGCAAGAAGCAGCAAAGCTGGGACTCAGCCCAAGCATATAGATACGGGATATGGAATCTGAAACGGTGCCTTAAAAGCATGGCTTATTTTAAATATGCGTAGTAAGTCACTAAACACATTACTAAATCATGACTAAATCAAACTCAATGCAGATAAAGACTAAATAAAATCTCGACAGGATTTGGCTGTCAGTAGGGTTTGATGTTTCTCTTGGACATTTTAAATTTGAAATGTATCATCGCTGTCAAGACAAATAATGGATCACACTCTACTGCACATTTCACATTTCCTACAAAATAAGCATATCAGTTATTTGCGGGAAGCAGAAGTTAGTCCTTAGGAATCAAATATACGTCAAAAAAGGAAACACTAAATAATGCAGCTGATATGTTGTCAATATCACTGCAGTAAAAATACACAAAATGTGGAGTTTTATAACATTGTTTCTTTTTTTTTTTAAATATTTTTATTTTTTTATTTTTATTACAAAGTCAGATATACTGAGAGGAGGAGAGATAGAGAGGAAGTGGAGCTGCTGGGATTAGAACCAGCGGCCATATGGGATCAAGGCGAGGACCTTAGCCACTAGGCCACACTGCCAAGCCCAACGTTGTTTCTTAAAATATCTATTAATACAATTGCAAGAGGAGCTAGTGCAGAATTATTTTAATAATAGTTTTCCACATTACTAAGTATATGATTTGATCTACTTTAATGTATGGAATATAGAACACATATTTTCTTGGACTGGAGAAAGGAAAATAAAATGGAAATAGGTTTCAAGTGGAAAAATTCTGACATGAGGAGAAAAATTTTTAAAAAATGTATTAATTCTTTATCTCTTCAATCTCTCACGCTCTTCTAAAGGAATATGATCTCAGGTATAAATATTCAATCCATGAGTGGAGTGTACAGTTCAGGAATTCTAAAGGAAAAACAATTAAAAAGTTGAGAAGCATTTTCATGGAGGCCAGATCCTAAAACATCATTGTTTTACTACTACACAGTCAGACACACATGGGTAGGAAAGAAAATATCTCTCAAGTTTAGCAATATTTTAAGGCAAAAAAAGTGACAGATAATTCAGGGTTGCATTTATGAATCAGCATTAAGGAGTGACTTAGAGAACAAACCATGCAGAACGATTATTTAGATTTAAATTAAATCAGGGAAAATCACCTGAGTTTTCTGCTCTTAAATAGAAATAATAACGGAGCCTCACTAACAAAACAATTGTGAAGATTGCACATGATGCTAAAAACAATCTACGTAGTATAAACTGTTTTTTGTTCATTTACAAATTACAGAAAGCCCAGAGAAGCGTTGAGCCTAGTGGTAATGCTGACCCTTCAACATCAGGAAGTCTGAGTTAAATCCTCCAATGCACACTCGGGAGGCTACCGTGATGGCTCAAATAACTGGATTCCTGCTGCCCATGTTGGAGGCGGGATGGATTTCTTGGCTTTTGCTAGAGTCCCAATCACTGTGGATATTTTGAAAATAAATTATCAGTCAAAATTTCTCTAAAATAAAATTATTCAAAAAAATTCTCTTTGAGGCCACCATTCTGTATTATTGACCAAATTTTCATTCAAACTATGTATCAAATGTCTACGGTATCAGGCCCAATGATACACTACATGAATCCAAATTAATATCATTCAGGGTCACCTCATCATCCTTTAGTAAAGGAATAATAATAATTGATATCTATCTACCTATCTATCTTTCTTCATCATCATCCACCAATCTATTCATCCATCTCTCTTGCTTTCTTCTTTTTCTCATTTTGTATTTGAAAAATTTTTGTTCCAAATGGTGAAAAATAGGACCTGGTATAGTGGTTAAAGTGATCGCCTTGAACATCCCAGCATTCCATATAGGCACTGCTACTAATCCCAGTGGCCCTGCTTCCCATCCAGCTGTATGCATGTGGCCTGGGAAAGCAGTGGAGGATGGCCTTAAGCCCTGGGACCCTGCACCTGCATGGGAGACCTGGAAGAAGCCACTGGCTCCTGGCTTCGGACTGACTCAGGTCTGGCCGTTGAGGTCCTTTGGTGTGTGAGTGATCAGATAGAAGATCTTCCTCTCTGTCTCTCCTCCTCTCTATATATATCTGACTTTCCAATAAAAACAAATAAATCTTCAAAAAAGAAAAAACAAATTGTTCATCTAGTATTGAATTGGGATGTCTTTATCCTGCATTGCAGTAATTGGGTCAGATCATAGGTTGCCAGCCTCACATCCGACTTGGCAGACATTTACGGGATGGACCATTGCAGAGAACTCATTCTGCCTCATTGTCTTTTAAATAAATACTTTTAAAAATCTGTTTATTCATTTTAAAGACAGCGAAGCAAAGGCAGAGAGTTACAGAGAGGTAGAAATGTCGCCATTTATGTTGCCATTGATTGGTTCCCCAAATGGCCACAGTGGCTGCAGCTGTTCTAGATTGAAGCGGAGAGGCCATAACTCTATCCGGCCCTCTCATACAGATGCAGGGATCCAAGAAGCTGGACCATCTTCTACTGCCTTCTCAGCTCAGCAGCAGGTAGCCTGGTCCACAGATTAAATAACTCATAAAAATATACTGAATAATAATAATGAAAAAGTAGAATGTGACCTACCATCTTACACAGCAGGGATAGGAATTACACAGTGTGAGCCAGACGTGGACACCAAAAGGTTTTATACATACCCTTTTTAGAATATTCATTGATTTATTTATTTGAAAATCAGAGTTCGAGAGAGGGAAAGAGAGGTATCTGCCATGCCCTGGTTCACTTCTGAAACGGTTCAGTGGCCAGGGACTCGGGCAGACCAAAGCCAGGAGCGTGACACTGCTTTTGAGTCTCCAATGTTGGTGCAATGGGCCCAAGGGGCCATGTTCTACTGCTTTTCCTCAGACCATTAGCAGGGAGCCGGGATGTAAACTGAGTCCATAGGGGATGCTGATGTCATAGTTAGATGCTAAACCTGCTATAGCACAACATCTGTCCCTCTCAACTTTGGCAAGACCAAAGCGAGACTTTTCCTTTGCGTCCAGTCATAGCTGTTTCTGTGCTTTAGCGGTAGAATTCAAGACAGAGATCTACCCTACAAACTTAAAATATGCACCATCAGCCACTCAGCCAGAAAAATTGGCTGATCATAGCTTGTTACATCATTTTAATATTATTGTTACAAGCAACCTATTGCTATTGACTAGTAGGCTTTTTAAACTTCCAATGCTTTAGTTTCAAATGTATATTTGCGAACAATCGTATTTGTTTAGGATTAACTCTTTTTATTGAAGTTTCATATTTCTAACAGTGAGGACAACATTTTTATCTCACAATGTCCTGTGATATTTGAAAAATTCTAAAATAAAACCAATTTTAAGGTACTTATTCAATGAAGTATTTGGTTTAATTTTAACAACCTCACTTATTATAAGGGATGTCAGATTCTACAACTGTTTTTTGCACAGGTTCTTGAGAAGTTCATCTGACAAAGACTACACGTTATCATTGCTTAGATTTATAGTTTCTGTTTATTGACATGGAGCATTGCTTGCTTGTAAACATATTAAACCTTGCTTGCTTGTAAACATAGTAAAGCATATTTTGCCCTGTATACGTGTTCACCTGTGCTATCTTCAAACTTCTGTTCACTGATTTTCACTGTATGAAAATATGCATATATGATTTTGTAGAATCCTGATAAACTTCAGTTTCTTTTTTAAATTTTCAAAATTAGCAATATTTATCTCCTGGCAAATCACAAAATGTTGCAATATCTGTTCTTACACAGAGATATCTGTGTAAAAAGCATAGTTGTTGATGTTGTAAATATTAACATATGAAAGTCACTCAAGTAGTTACTGCTCAGTTTAAACCTAACATCTACACAAGTTCAGCTTTGCGTTGCTTAACATTCTTGATACAATACAATCTCCATGAGATCGCTGGCCTCAGGGCAGCCTCTGCTGGGAAACAGAGGCACACATTTCTTTCACTTGTACGTCACATGACCAGGGCTGACTGGCAAAGATATTTTGGTGAACATCCTACCAAGTGATTGTGCATAGCTCTGTAAAAGATTGTGTGCTTTTGCTATAACATGAAGTTCACCGTATTTATTTTGAATTATACAAATTGCAGAGATGCTACATAAGTTCTTTGTTCTCAACTGAACGTATGAAGATCACACAGAAAAGATAGCTAAACGCAGACCAAAGTCCAGACTTCACAGTATCCTTCGGAATATTGGATCTGAAGTTTTTATATTTAACAGTTTGCTTTAAAATCTAAGGCATAGTATAGACAAGTAATTTTAAAGACCATGTTAATATAAAAGCCTAATGAATGCAGTTTACCGCTACAATAAAAGAGAACCCTTGCAGCATTGTGAGATATGTTCACTGGCATTCATGGGGTTCAAATGGTTAGTATGATGCAGTTTTCTATTTCCTGATTCTTGCACTGAGGGTACAGAGGCAGTACTGAGGAAATGTGAGGGATAAATGATTGTGTGTGTGTGTGTGTGTGTGTTACTACATACCAAGTTTGGTTTATAAATTTAAAGCTATTTTAAAATAAAATGTTAGTAAGAAAGAGAGGAAGGAAGGAAGGAAGTAAAGAAGGGAGAGAAGGAGGAGGAAGAGAGGAACCGAGGAAGGAAGGAAGCTATTGCACTTTCACGTAAAAATCTTTTACTTGAAACAAACTAAAACCATTCAGACGGGCACTTGGCAGAACTTTTGTCAGATATGAACAAAAGACAATACTTTTAGGTAGGCATCATCTGGGCATGGCAAGTGATAGATAAGTTAACCGTGGCACCATACATTCTGCTTCCTTTAAAAGTAGTTTAGAGTATAGAGTTTTAGCTTACAAATTGTAAAGAGACACTAAGACTTAATAGTTGAGAACTATTGCCACTGTTTCACTTAATCCTTGTAGCGACTTTGAGTGTGCATGTTATTAACGAAGGCACAGCAATACGTCAGAAACCACAGAGCTAAAATGCAAAAACACCGTCATCTGAATGCTGTGTTACATAATCTTCACCTTTCACTACCTCTGTGGTTTTGATAATAAAGCTACCAAAAAGGGCCAAATTCATGGATAAAACTGAACTGAATAAAACTATCAGAAGCAGAAAAGTGAGAAAATAAGATTGAATCTGTCTAATAGATCTACTGCACTTGAGGTTTCATGACTTCAACGATAATTAAACATGTAATGTTTTTCTAGCAACATGCACATAATCTTATACAACTCTATGGCACTGAGTTACAACTATTGGCTCTGTTTCAAGCATCCACACAAGATGTTTCTGTGAGTCCTCAGACCCTCGTGCAAGACAGTAACTATCTATTGTATTGCATGTGAACTATGCAAACTCTTTGAGACGGATACCGCTGAAACGGCACTACATGGCTACAGGATGTGGAACAACTTGTCCAGTGTCCACCTTGGCATAGCTGCCTCCTCTTCATGGAGCAGAGCTGCTGTCCAATCTAGCAGTCATTTTTCACCGCTTCTAACAAAATGCTTGGTAGCTTGTGCTGACATCACCACCCTCCTTCTTTCACTAAAGTGTTTTTCCCTGGAAGAGCAGATTAGCAGAGAGGAGAGAGAAAGACTTTGTATTTGCTGTTCACTCACCAAGTGGACACAACGGCCAGAGATGAGCTGATCTAAAGTCAGGAGCTTCTTTCAGTTTGCCATGTGGGTGTAGGGTCCCGAGGCTTTGGGCCGTCCTTGATTGCTTTCCTAGGCCACAAACAGGGAGCTAGATGGAAAATGGATCAGTCAGAACACCTCTGCCAGCCATATAGAATCCCGGAATATACAAGGTGACAGTTTAGTCTAGGTTATCACGCCGGACCCCCACCACATTGTTTATACGCAGTTCTGAAATCAAGATTCACTCACATACTGATCTTTCTCTAGGATTCCCACCCTTTCCCTTCTTTCCTTGCAACCCACTAGACTTGATAGCCAGATTTTCTGTCTCAGCAAACTTCCTGATGTGACTGGCTTATCACTCAAGTACCCAGTGTGCCCGTGCTGGCTGAACCTGTATTCAGGAACACCACACACTTCCTACGCTGCGACACATCTGGATTCATTGCATTTTCCAAGTGTTTTTGGATAGTTTCATCACTGATTTACTTCCTTATCAGTTACTTTCATAAATGTTTAAAATGAATCCAACATATTACAAATAATTCACAATCTTTTGTATGTCTTCTGACTAATATCAAACTCTTTCTACTGGAACATTTTATTGTTCAACTTCAGTTCACTGATGCATCAGGGTGTCATTTTTGATAAAATATTGGCTCACTTACTGTATCAAAATAAAATCATTGTGCGTAATCTAATGACATAGCTCTTCCCTTTTATGAGCTTTGAAAATATCTCATTAACAGATTCACAAATTACCATAATAACTTATGCTGACATGCTCATTCTCATTTATGAATAGATCTGGTTGACAAGCTTAATGAAATATTATAGGGAATTCCCAGCCTCTTATATGGCTGAGGCATCATTAGAGAATTTCAGAACGGGCATGGTTAAGTACCAACACTTCACTCTAAAAGGGGATGACCAAGTTGTATCAAATTTCACACTAAAAATGCTCTTGTCAGCTGACACTTGTCCTTGGAACAATGTGGACTGTTCTTGCTGCCCACTCGCCAAGAAGCACAGTGATCTCTACCATCTGCCAGTTGGTTCAGGGGAGAAAACAACCCATGCTGTTGGATTTTTCTGGGACTTAAATATATTATTTTGTGATGTTTTTCCAAAGTGAGGATTTTTTTCAGAAAAGAGAAAGAACATTAACTATGCAAACAGTTTTGGAGGTTATCCAAATGCACTTTACAGAAAATAGTAGGAATTACTAATATTCATATTGCCATGAGATGACTCATGGAAAAAAAGTTATACTTACGTTTTGATGGTTTTTAAAAATTATTTTTATTCTTTCAGAAAGCAAAAACAAATCTAAGTTGCGGTACGTGTTTTTCATTTACTTCAATATCCAGAAGGTGAGAACTAAGTACCATATGAACATGATATAGCTACTGTCCATTAACTGCTTATAATCTCTTGTATGCTGAATATATTCACATAGCTTCATGCATACACATCTCCCAATTACTTTCCATATCTTTCATTGATCCCTCTCTTTGACAACAAGGATGGTTTTATTCTCTGTTTTACAAATATATTTTAGACTCACATAGCATGTGTATCTATCTTACAGTATTTTATAAATTTATGGTATAAAAGATGACATAGTTCTCCCAATGAATGTTGTATAGAATATGCTTTGTACATATGCATGTATATCTATGATACAACTTCATTTGTAAACAAGGCTTAGTAAGCACTTAAAAGTAACAACAAAACATGGACAGAAAATGTAATAAAAGCCTTCAAAACATATTGTATTATTATTTATTTTCACATTGTTGTTACTCATAGATAACAGAAACCACAGAAAGTGAAGTTTTGGGTAAGGGGTGAACATTGTAGCTTAAATCTCATGTAGAAAATATCCTGCAAAGTACTGTGTTATGTATAAAAGCACTGTGGGTTAGTACAGGCTAATCATTCACCAGTTCAAGATCTGACTGTTCCACTGCCTAATTCACCTCCCTGCTTATGGTCTGGGGAAGCAGTAAAAGATGGCTCAGGTCCTTGGGCCCCTGAACTTACGTGAGAGTCACTAAAGAAGCTCTTTGTTCCTGGATTCAGATCAGCTCAGCTCTGGTCACTGTGGCCATTCAGGGAGTTAACCAGCAAAAGGAAGATTTCTCTCTGAATCAATCTCTCTCTCTCTCTCTCTTTCTCTCTCTCTCTGTAACTCTGACACTTATTTTCAAGTTAAACAAATAATTTTTTAAACACTCTGGCCAGTATAAGGTTCAAGTTTTTTAAGTTTTGATTTTTTAAAAAAATTCTTTCAATACCCAGTGCCCTTTATCATGTAGCTAAAATATATGAAAATATCAATTCCAAATACTAATTGCAAACTTACAAATGTCTATTAACAACCTAGTTAACAAAGTTTTTGACTACCAGTCCCATCCCGTTTCTGACTATGCTGTTCTGCCTGTTGGGGTCATCTTGTGCCTGTCTCCATTGCAACACCACCACTGTATTCCAGGTGGTTGGACACAACATGTGTTGCTTCTTATGCCGTGGGCTTCACTCGCCAGGACTTCCATAACCAATGCTTTCTTTTCTTTCATGTCTCAGTTATAGGTTACATCTCCACATGTCAAATTTCTGTTAAATATTCACACCAGTATTGACTAAAACTGGGAACACTTTGTTATTGCATGTTACATGATATTTTTTTCTAACAAAAATTAATACATTTTCTACTTCTCTGCAGTTTGTTCTCTCTAGAGAAAATATAATTCAAAAACACGAAAATACAATTTTTCTTTGCTTTCTTCACCAGTGTGAGATATACACAACATGATCCTTAATTTTTGGATTGTATCTACATGTCAGGAGAGGGGACAAATACAGGAATAAGTGAATGTTTATAAAGTGCTCATATCTAAGATCAAACTGCTTAGAACAAAAGGGATTGTGAAGTAAAAAAGTTCACAGAAGTTTTAAGTGTTGTAAGATTTTATTTTAAGCTTACATAGCAAATAGACAAGAAAATAATGCTCTGTTAATGGAAACTTCGAAAAACTTTACTAATACATGATTCATGACCTATGTCATTTGGGCAAGATGGTGTTACTATTCCTTGACTGTATTAGCACACATGTAAGCGAAGAACAGAAACAACAGGCATGAACTAGAAACACCAGTTTGTGAGAATAAGCTTAGATGAGGGCAGAAATGTTGAGGGAAACACCTTTTTGGAAAAGTTTTGGGTCAGATTTTTAGCTACATATAAAAGGCTGAAAAATTTGTCCTAGATGCAGTGGGCTCTATGATATTGAAAGTATGCAAACAATAGACGGACACTGGTGTTTTCCAGATGAACAGATGCTCAAAGGCTATTAAATTCTCCCTAAATTCCTATAAGCAAGTTTAAGAGTCAGAGTGTATAACTGGGCAAGAAGGCAGGGATAGAACCGAAGCAAGAGTTGATATCACTGTGCCGGTGAGGTGAACCCTTTGCATTGGGCCCACGGGTCTTCACAAACACTTAGGAGTCTCCAGAGTGCACTGAGATGAAGAGCTTCTACGGAACATGACGTTCTTGGGAAACTGAGTAAACGAGAAAGCAAAAGGAATGCTTTAAGCCTAAAGAGAGCAATACTGCAACACTATTTCTAAAAGTAAAAAGGGAAAATTATATTCAAATGGTGAACACAAAAGCCACAATTTTCTAACCCTTTTTAGACTTTTTAATGAGGGATTAAACTGTCAGCACTGATATAGACATGCTCAAAGCAAACGTAAATTTGTTATATGTTCAGCGAGCTCAATAAAATAAACATAAACATGACTTGTCAGTTTGTAATGTTGTGATACATACATACACATACACACACGTGTGTATTCACATAACTTCTGTTAAAGAATCTCCTTGGGAAGCTGGTGAGCAACACAGACATAGAAAATTTTTGTCATGCATGCACCAAATGCCATTGATGTATAGTGAGCTGGGAGCTCACTGTCAGTTTTTATCATGGTGGTGGGGCTTCGGATGCTTTAGCTGTCACCACTGCTTCCCAGTACCTGCACCATCAGCTAGCCATGCGCTGGACCCAGGAATCCACCATATACACTAAAATGTGGAAACAGGCATTTTATCTGACCTCTTAAAGCTAGACCAAAACCACCCCTTATTTTCTATCTTAAAAATTTGTTGTTACTGTTTAATGAAAATCCATAGTCAATATACATTTTTTTGGCATCATTCAGTGCAACTAAATCAGCTAATGCTATAAAAGAAAAAAAAAGTATAGGGCACTTTGGGCCATGTATATTAGCTTGAGAAGGAGGTGCCATTATTGTCTTACACACCTTGGAGAAACGTTAGCATCTCTACTGGACGAGTATAAAGCATTATTTTCTCCTTCTGTTAAAATGCAATCCTTTTCAGTTCTGCTGAAACAAGTTTTTGCAACAATGGTTTTACCGATGGAAATGAAAATTATTTATCTAATAGAAAATTAGAATGCTATAGGTAGGCTGAAAATAATTATCCATGATACAAACTAGCCTCTTTCCTAAGAATAGCATCCGTATCTTTATGAAAAGTGCTATGAAATTATTCAGGACAGGAGAATCGGACTGCGTATTTACATCTTATCTGCACTTCTCAGAGCTCTACAGGCTGCATAAATAGAGCTAGAGTAAGTATGAACAGCAAGGCCATCCTATCATTACACTCAGCACTCGTGAAATCCTGTTTGGCTAGGATCACATGTCACAACCCAGAACCTAAGGTTGAAGTGAACTCAAGATCAAGGAAAATAAATAGTTGAAGGGCTAGAAAATAAAAATTGTACTTAACTTTCAAAGGCTGGAAAATACTGCTTAACAAGTCTGTGTTAGTAGTCTTCAGTGAAGGGTTATGTCACGCATAGTAACAACCGGGGATTTTCCATTTTTGTCAAAAACATAGCAGAGAAAAAATGATTTTTAATAGAAAAACAAGGAAGAAAGGAGCATTTGATAAGGGAAAAGGCTGTTCAGTACTGAACGGATTCTCACGGGGATTTCAGAACACGGCAACTGAGGAAAACTTTTAAAAAATAAAGTTCAAATGTATGAGGTTCGGAGGTCACAGGAAGGACAAGATGACCTTTACAAATGATTTCCATGGCTGCAGCTCAAAGACTGTATGACAGAGGAGTACAGGACGCCCAGTGTTCACTGTGAAACATGGTGAACAAGCAGACAGAAGTACAAAATGCAGAGGAATGTGACAGCTCTTCCTCAAACGCTATGCCCAAGTTGACAGCACTACAAAATGAGTTTATGTGAGTGTAAGATTAGTAATTCATTTTTCTTTTCTTTTTCACAGACGTGTGCATGTATATGGTCTATTCTTTGGAAGAAAGAATTGCTTTCAACAATGAGATATTTTTCCTCTCAAGGCAAACTTTTTCCTAATTCATATATGAAAGTAACACCCTACCTTACATAACAGAAAGAATCAGAGAAAAATCCACTCATAGTTGTTAAATTAACGCTTCGCTATCAGAGTGGAGCAGCATTGGACAGATAGATGACGGCTTCTCAGCTTCAGCGTGCTTAGACCATCCAAAGACTTGTTGGAATTCTGCATCTGGATCAGACCTCAACGATTCGGAATCAGTTTTTCTGAGTTGGAATCAGGAATCTACATTTTCAACAGCATTTCTGGTGGATTACAGTGCTGAAATTGGAGATCAGGCATCAAATTTGGATTACAGAACACACCTACTCATGCTCACACATGAATGCATAGATTATTCTTATTTTTAGATATCAGAAAAGTCCTGTTACCAAAAATAAACCTCAAGTCTCCTTTAAGTCACTGACAATAAAATATACTAGGATATAAAAACCTGCACATTTACAGTAACATAATCATATTCCACAGTTAAGAAGTGTTTCAAGGGACCAAGCATATCTTTCTGAAGGTCACTGTTTTTTTTTTTTTTTTGTCAAAGTGTTAATGTTGTGGAATTAGGTCAAATTAAAAGTTTCAGCACTTCCCAGGAAACAACCAACAGTATGAAGAGATAACTTATGAAAGTGAAGGAGCTATTTGAAAGCTATGTGTCTGATCAAGAGTTTGCTATGTTCTACCACCCCCTGTCAAGTGATATTGAGTTATTCCTAAATGTGATGATGTTAAGACACAAGGATCATCAGGGTTGATTAGGCCATAAGGAATAGATGGAAACAGAGCTTTTATGAAAGTGACTGGAGGGAACTTGGATGCACCTGCTCGTTCATTGTATGAGTACAAAACTACAAAACACAATCTGGGACACTCCTGGACCAAAAGCAAATAAACTTTAAAGCATTTTGTTGTGGTACCTGGTGCACACTAGTGGCTAAATGCTTGCCTTGCACACACCACACTGGGATCCTATATAGGCACGGGTTCATGTACCGGCTGCTCCACTTCCCATTCAGCTCCCTGCTTTTGGTCTTGGATAGCAGCAGAGGATGGCTCAGAGTCTTGGGATCCCACCCACATGGGAGATCTGGAAGAAGCTCCTTGTTCCTGGGTTTCTGTTGGCTCAGCTCCAGCTATTACAGCCACTTGGGGAGTGAACCAACAGATGGAAGCTCTTTCTATCTTCACTATAAATCTGCCTTTCCAATAAAAATAAGTCTTTTGTTGTTGTTAAGTATTTTGTTGTGGCAGCCTGTAGCACCCATGAGAAGTTAAATATCTAGCATGTATAAAAAACTCCACAACTTATTACTAAAAAGATTTGAAATAAATGGCCAAGAAGTACATAAACATAAAACACTCATTGTAACTAGTTACTGAGTCAATTTAAATATACATAAGACTATCACTGAATAAATTATAAAGACAATGGATGAATTACATGCTTATTTGATTTGATCTGTGTGTATCATCATCTGCTCATTTCCATGTTGAGTGTGTTTTCTCAGTTATAGAATCTGGCTTATATGTACTAAAATTTATTTTGCTGCCTTTAGTTTTCCAATATTTGTATGGATGTTTGTCTTAGCACTTATAATATACACGTCCCATAACAAAATGTTTGCGTTCAATATCTATTTGCAGATCCTTACTCCACAAGAGGCAATGGCTTCATTCATTGGGATCTTGCCATGAATGAGTGGAATATCTGATTTGAGTTCCCTCTTCCTTTGGCCCTAGTCCAGCACCAATCACTGAAGATATTTGGAGACTGAAATAAAATAAGGTTATACACTCTTTCTCTTGTTTCTCTATTAAACTTTCTCCAAGTATTTTTCCCAAGTTATATGGGCAAAATATTACAAATTCCCAGTAGATACTGGAAAAATCAAATACTATATGTATTACCCTGATGCCTGACATACTGACACAGCAAGCATTGAGCAAGCATAATATATGATTCACTCTCATCTTGAGATGATCCTTAGCACATCTTCTAAAACTTTTCTCTAATTGTCTTCATACAAAAATAAAAATAAACACACCATGAAAAATCTTCAAAGTTTACATTGATAATGAAGATTATGTAATTAAATAGAGATCTCTGCACTGTTTAGATAAAGCATGTTTATATTATATAAACATTTGATTTTCTGTCCTATTTAGAGCAGGTTTTAGGAAAGGATTCATGTTCTGTTAAGATGTAATTATCAGGACCAGAACAGTATCCTTGTAGCTAAAATTCATGCCTTGCATGCACCTTCATTCCATGTGAGCGCCGCACTATCCTGGCAGCTCCGCTTCCCATCCAGCTCCCTGCTTGTGGCCTGGGAAAGCAGTAGAGGACGGCTCAAAGCCTTGAAACCCTGCACCCATGTGGTAGACCTGGAAGAAGTCCTGGTTCCTGGCTTTGGATCAGCTCAGCTCTGGCCATTGCAGCCACTTGAGGAGTGAACCAACAGAAAAACCTTTCGCTCTGTCTCTTCTGTTCTCTGTAAACCTTGCTTTCAAATAAAATTAATCAATCTCTAGAAAAAAGATGTGATTATCTCTTTAAGAAGCCACTCATATGAAGAAATGATGATAATGACCTGATCCCACCTTACATTAGCGTTGTTTCTAAGAATAAGTGTGGTTATTTACATCAATACTCTTTATTGCATACTCTATGTTGATATTTGACAGAAAAACAGTAGAAATCAGCACCATTTTGAATTTTCTTCTCCACTTCACCTAGCAATAAGCTTTTAATCTGAAATTGGTTTTATAGAATGTTTTTTCTAATTATATGGCAAAATAGTTTTGTTTTATTTTGTTTAATTCCAAGTGAGTTTACTGCAACAAAGTATAGGAGGAACAAATACTAGACAATGCATGAACAAGCACAATAAATTTACACTTTTTCATTTTGTTATTATTTTCAGCGGTACAGTTTTATAGGTGTTGGGATTCTCCCTCCACTTCCTTCCCCCGCTTCTTCAACCCTAAACCATTTCCCCCCATATTACACAATAGCATAATTCTTCCGTAACATGAAATACTACTCAGCCATTAAAGAATGAAAATTCTGGACTAGGCAATATGGTTTAATCGGCCAATCTTGCCTCTTGAAGCACAGGGATCACATATGGATGCTGCTTCTATCCTGTCCGCTCCTCTTTCTGCCCAACTTTCTTCTTGTATCCTGGAAAAGCAGAGGAGGATATTCCATAAGCTTCAAATTGGCTCATCTCCCTCCACTGCAGCCACCTGAAGAGTGAATCAACAGATGGAAGATCTGTCCCGCTGTCTCTTCTTCTTTCTGTGGATCTGCCTTTCCAATTAAAATAAAGTGAATTTTTTTAAAAAAAAAAGTGAAAATCTATCATTTGCAACAAAATGCTGCTAGGTAGAGACCACTATGCTCAGTGAAATGAGCCAATCTCAAAAGGACAAATGTCATATTTTCTCTTATGTAAGGTGACCAACACACAAAATAAAAATTAAACAGATACATAGGTGTACAAGGATACATATGCATTCTCTTGATGAACCGCGTAATGGAGACGAGCGTGTTGGGGATCGAAGGTATGTTGCAATATGCTTCTAACTCTCAAATAAGTGGAGGACTCTCTAGGAAGCTGCCAAATACACCCTGTTAGTGTATCAAATTTTCTACCAATGCCAACACCTACAATGCCACAATATACTTAATAGCAGAATGTTGGATTTGTGACTGTTGCTAAACTAAGAAGAGATAAAGTGAGGGTGAGGCTGGGAGACTAGATTTCTACTGAATAGATCACTAACAAAGATAACTGGAAAATTATTCAAATATTTGAGAATCAAATAACATCGTTTCGTCGTGACACCTTGGTTGTATTATGTAAATAATGAGGTGGAGAATACCAGGCTATTAGTATCTCATCAATGTATCTATTTCAATTTCTCTGACTGTGGAGATGTGTAATAGCTTGAGTCTATGCTAGCATAGTTTACCTAAGAGTGATGCTATTTTTCCTTTGTCTATTATTATTATTATTATTATTTTATAATACAGCTCCATAAGCTCTATTTCACTAATTTGCCTCCTCCAATCACCTTCCACCATACACATATTTCCATGATATATTGCAATACTGCAGTTCTTCATGAGCAGTCATAAATCCATCATTGCAGGCATGGACAACTGCAGAGAATCCAGAATCCCATTGTCAAGTTATACTTAGCAGTTTCACTGGGAGTCCATCTTTGACCAAAAAGCAGAAATGCATACTGTATTATATCTTCACATCGGGATATGATAGTCTGCATTACACAGTTAACACACATCCCCTTAAATGAAAAGTCACGCAACATAAATAACAAGAGGAAGAAAAATAGAAATTTACAGTGCCACAGTTAATTAACATGATACCACATGACTAGCATGTGGCTGAAGAAATTGAAAAAAGAAAATCAAGAAACTCCCTAAAAAAATGACACTACTCTATGATCTTTGAGCCAGTGAAGAATTTAATATGAAAAAAAAAATGCTTGAACGAAATGAAAATAAAAACAAAAACATCAAAATCCATGAGCTAAATTTCCTGCTAATCTGTGGTGGTGATATCTGTGGCAACAGATAAATGGGTTTTATTTTTTTGATCCAGTCTACAAGTCTATGACATTAGATTGATGAGTTTAAATCATTTACATTCAGAGTTAATATGAATCGGTGGTAATTTGGTCCTGTTATTTATGCAATGGGTTGTTCACTGTTTAAACATTCTGTTGTTATTTTACTGGGATGTTCTTCACAGTTGCCTTTGGTTTCGGTGGGTTCTATTCCTCTTCTCTGTTAAGAGAACATCTTTGGGTATCATTTGTAGGGTCGAAGTGGAAAAGGCACATTCTTCGAGCTTTTTCTTATGGTGAAAGAATTTTATTTCATTTCAAAGACAAAGGAAAGCTTTGCTGGGTACATTATTTTGGACATACATTTTTTTCATCTTAGAATCTGGAATATGTTGTTCCAGTCTCTTCTGGCCTGTAGAGTTTCCTGTGAGAAATCAGCTGTGAGGTTGCTTGTCATTCTTTTATGTGTCAATTGAATTTTTCCCAGGCACATTTAAGGATCTTTTCCTTATGTTCAACTGAAGAGAGGTTGATTGTCACGTGTTGTGGTGAAGGTCGCTTTTGGTCAACCCTGTTGGGAGTTCTGTACCCCTCCTTTACTCTGTGTCCCAATTCCTTCTCCAATTTAGGGAAATTTTCCTTCATTATCTGATTGAATACATTTTTAAACCCAGCTTCTCTTTCTGCGCCTTCTGGAACTCCCATAACTCTTAGATTTTGCCTTTTAATAGTGTCTCTTAATTCTTGCATACTTTTTTTTTTTGCTTGATACAGTTCTTCCAGCTTTTTGATTGTTTCCCCCACTGTGACAAGAAATATCTTCCAATTCTGAGATTCTTTGTTCTGTCTCCTTCAATTATAGAGTTACCACTGAATTTTTAATTTGCTCTATTATGTCCTTCATTTCTAAAAAAATTGGCTTGATATTGTTTCAGTGCTGCTATTTCCTGTGTGACACATTTCTTAAAGTCCTTGAACCCATGTATGTGCTTTTCCTTGTTGACAATAATCTTAGTAATGAGGTTTTGTTTTTAATTCTGTGTCATGTAATTCCTCAGTGTATTTCTCAGTTAACTCTGAGCTTGACAACAGCTTTTGTTCCTGTGCAGGACAGTCTTCGGTAGTATTCTTGTGCCTCTGTCTCTGTTTCTGTTCTTGGCCACTGTACTTTCGTTTACCAGATTCTTCTCCTTAGGGCAACTTTCCAAGCTTTGTGACCGAGAAGTCTACAATTCAATTCTATTTGTTTATTTTTCTTTTTGTATGCCTGGTTCTTTTTTTTACTGTCACTGTGCCACTCCATCCAGTGAGTTTCAGGTCTGGCATCTTGTTTTAGGTTTCCATTATGCTCTCCAAAGCCCTGATTCCTGGATAACCACTCTCCACCTCCTGTGATCCCATGCTGTGGCTACACCATTGTCTGTATAACCTTTCTCCCATCCAAGTACTAACCAGGCCCGACCCTGCTTAGCTTCCGAGATCAGACAAGATCGGGCGTGTTCAGGGTGGTATGGCCGTAGACAGTATAACCTTTCTCTCACTTCCAGTTTGAGCAGTTCCCAGGATTAGGGAGAAACAATGAGTCCTAAATAATTTGGTTGTTGGTGGTGCTGATCTTGCTGGAACCTGGTGCCCATTAGTTCTGAGGGCTACCCAGACACATTTGGACCCACAGAATGCCAAAGTCTGTATTATTTTCCCTGTGGCACCAGCGCGATGAACTGAAATGGAAGCTAGTTCACTCCCAGCTCAGCACATACACAACTCACTGCCGTCCCTCCAGTCTCACAGCATTTGCTCTATTACACAAAATGTTGTCTGACGTGTCACTGGTGGAGTTCTGGATCTGCTGGTCACTGGTCTCGGGACTACCTGGACATCTTTTAGGTGGAAGCTATAGATGTCACATCAGTGCAATGCACTGAGCCAAAGGAGTTTGCTCCATGCTTAGTATGTGCACGGTTGTGTCCCAATGCCTTTGCCTCCCTGCACAAAATGGTCACCAAGGCATCTCTGGGGGCGGGGGGGATTACACTACTCTGTCAGCTCCTGCTTAAATCAAACAAATCATCAGTAGGGGCAGTTCTTTGCCTGGGTTCACCTGCCAAGCTTGTAACATACTCCCCTTCCCACCTGGATGCAGGTTGAGCTCTCTTCAGGGCACATTGACTGCCACTGGGGTATCGGGTCAGTGCAACCCACATCGTCTCTATTGCTTTTCCTTGTCTGCCAGTTTCCAGGTGCCCCTCAGCTGTTGGCCTCTCCTATTTTCTGGAATGCGCCCTCTCTTCTTCACCCTAATGATTCTCCATATGTTTAAACATGTCCCCCCTATTCCACTATCTTGCTTCTCACAAATCGTTTTTGTAAGCTTGTTGACATTTCAAAGATTTTTGTTTGAGTTTGAAAAGAAATACCTCAGGTCTGCATTGGATGAATTCTGTAATTTCAAACGGTTATTTATCAAGTACACGTGTAAAGGTTACCTCACAATCTATCTCACAAGAAAGAAAAGATTTTCTGTTTGCTGGAAGGTTTTCATGCATGCTCACACGATTCATGGTTTTGATAGAACTCACAAACATTAATAGTAGAACTTAGCTTGCAGGATTCGGTGAGCAGGAGCACGGGAACACAGGCCGAGCATCAGGCAGTTGACATGTCGTAACTTATTTGCAGAAAAGCCTATCTTGCAGTATTCTGCGTTGAGGAGACCAGCACACAAATTAAGCAAGAAAAATGGGGGAAAAAACTAGTCTGAGTCACTTTCACGCATATGGAAGGCATTTTGCATAATCGAGCAGAACCCTGTTACTCCTCTTTGTACTTCATCCTGAGCAGCGTCTAGATGCTCGCCACAAATGCCTGGAAAGCTCTTGCTTCTCAAGGATTCAGCTTTTCAAAGAACTATACCCCTCTCATCTTTTGTTCTTTACAAGAAAACACACTCTCTGAGAAACGCCCACCTGATACTATTTTTTACACAGCAAGTATGGACTCTTTGCGTCTGATTTTTAAAAAAAAGGTACTTTGAACTTAACCACTGAATACTTGTAAATCAATCAAGGTGCTGTACTGCTTTAAATTATTTTAAAACTAAGCAATTATTATAACCATGGGTTTCTTGTTACTATATCTATAAAGCGCACTGTCTGTATATGTTTTTCATGTCTATTATCTTCGTTTTCATCAGTATTCTAAATACATTCTTTCTAATCTTCACTGCGTTATTTCTATTAGTTCTAACAATTCTACCAATTTCTCTTGAAGGTCTCTTTATTTGTGATATAAACAAATTACCAAATTTTTCAGTTTTAAACAGATTAAAGGAAAATGAATCTATCGATGCTCTGTCTTCCACTGTGTGCAAATTTTCTTGTGGTGATAAAACTCTGCAAGCTCTGATACGTGCACGTTATTTCATAACATTATCATCACATCCATTGTCATTTCAATGTGTGACATCAGGTGGGCTTTCAGAATGTTCGTTCTTAAAAGCTTCTATTTTTGTTATCAAGATTTAATTTTCCAAAAGAATCACCATTATTTTCTCTTTAATAATTTCAATAGCATGTTATTAACCACAGACTCTGTGTGATTTTGTAGACTCTCCAACATTGTATTGAATCCATTATATTAAAGGTGGGATGAATAGCAAAATTACAGGCAAGCCAGTATTTTCACTATAATCGCAGCATATTATTCCTTCATTGTCATCAGTGTCCTTTATTTTTGGCAATTTCTTTACAAATTATTGTTTATATATACATGTTGGCCTGTGTAATGTGTTTCATCTGCAGGAAAATTATTGTTTACTTAATTTTCCACTCATAATTTATCCCTTTGTTGTTTTAGTCATTCCTTGCTAGCCATTTATAGTAACTCATAGCAATAAATACTTTTTTTGTTTTATAATATTGTTTTGTTCTTCCTCATTCCTTCAGTTTGGTTTTGGTACGCACATAAACGCTGAGTACCTTGTTGTGGAAGAGAGGGGTTTGTTAGTTCTATTGCCTGTGCACACTAGAGACAAGAAAAAAAAGTCAAGCTTACTCCCTAAGGATTATTTAAATGTGGCCTCAATGCCCAGAGCTGAGCTGATTCAAATCCAAGAGCCGGCAGCTTCTTTCCAGGTCTCCCACAAGGGTGCAGGGCCCCAAGGCTTTGGGCCATCCTCTACTGCTTTCTCAAGGAGGGAGCTAAATGGGAAGTGGAGCAGCTTGGACATGAATGGGCACCCATAAGTTATTCCAGTGCTTGCAGGGCAAAGATTTAGCCACTAGGTTATAGCACCAGGCCCACAGATACGCAAATTGACACTGTGCTTTACACACAGGTATCTATGTTCTTCTCTGCTTCAATTTGCATGTATTCAGTAATCTGGGACAGAGATAATATACTAAATAATTTCCACAATAAATCTTAAAATATTATACAGTTTGGCTAAAGATCAGCAACGTGGGCAACCTCCCATTTCAACATGTAATATTTTACACTGAAAAGAGGTTTGAAGAAGAATCACTCTGAAACGCCCTATCCGGAAGTCATTTTCACCAAGGAACACAGTGGGACTCCTGAGCTTTGCCTTTTCAGCACTCCTAGTTCGATCCAGAACACACCACCACGAGCACCTAGCAATCCACAAGTTAACACGAAAAATACGTCCAAAAATGTGAAGGCTTTGCAGTACAAGTGATTTATTGGTTGCCCCCATGATACGATTTTGTCAATGTAAGGATTCTCCTCACCACTTCCCCTTCCTCTTTCCCACTCTCTCACCTCTGACTATTTTTTCACATATTACTACAATAGCATGGTTCTTCAGCAACATTCACAAGTCCAGCATTCTTTTTACGGGCATCATGGCATTGTACTTCTAGGCAATTGTAGAAAATCTAATATCATATCACCAAAAAATATTTAACAACCTTATTGGGAGTCCTACTGTTAGGCAGGCGTAGAGATGAATACTACCATGGATCTTCAATTCACAGTACTTTCTCTCTGATACAAAAAACCAAAAACTTCATGCAAAGTCCAAAACAAATACATAGGTGGACATGTACATACATGTATTGTAATAGATGAATGTAGAATACAAGTTACTCTTAGTGGTATACCAGCATTGATAATTATTAGGTGAGCAATTTTCTGCTAAACTGTATTCTCTACATAACTATTCATAAACACACTTTATATCATTTTTCAACTCTTGAAGAAGTGAACATGTTTGATTTTGATGTGTACATTTGAATTTAAAAAGAAGTGTGCCTTATAACTATCTCAAAAGCTTAATTATATGTTTCTATTATATACATTGCATCCAGTCATAATTCTGCTGAGTTGTAATTCTTTAACAAGTTAACAATCCAAATAAAGAATGTATCATTCCATTTCTCGGAACTTACTCTTTCTTCCCAGGGGGAAAACTAATTAGATTCAGTGGGAAACATTATTTTTTTCTCAATGAAAAGATGTCAAATATAAGATCCATTATGTGTCCTTAGAGAGCAGGTCTCTCTCTGGGAGGCATTATTTCAAGGATCAATAGAAATATCCCTATTGTATAACACAGCCTATACTCTTATAAACAAATAATTCCAATACCATAAGAAATCATTAAAATAAAAAAAACACTCTTTCACGAGACTAAAGTAATGCCGCAGAGCTTCTGCCTTTAGGACCCTGTGTTTGCAGCTGGAATGAAGGGACCTAGATTATTTTCCCTCAATATACTTGCATAAGTGAAACACAGGAGTGTTAATTTTGGAAAAACAAAGCAGAAATGTACCAATACCTCATAGTAAAAGGAGCTCTGCCCTGGAGCATGCACAAGAGAGGGAAGATTGCATTTAAGTAATAGTTTTTATTATATTAAGTTATTTTTTCCTCCTTTCTGAAACCATTTTTCATAAGCTCTGTTCACCTTTGTTTTCCATCTTGACAATTTGAGATTTCTTTCTTCTTTGTTTCAGAAGCAAAACAACAAACATGAAAACAAACTTGGCATTCACATAACACACATCCCTTGAAAATGAATGAGCATCCCTTTCCCTATGCCTCCTAATGAACTCATCAATTTAGCAAACATTTCTATTGGAAATTACCCTATGGCAACTATGAATAACACCCTTTATTTGTAAAGCAAACTGTTTATATTGCAAGTGCACTTAGGAAGGGATGCAATTCTACAAGCTCATATTCAATGAATAAGATATTCTGTCACATACTTTTAGCCAAGGAGCAGATTTTAACACATTTTTCTAAACTGTTGTGTTGTAATAATAGTGATGTTTCAGATCTCATCTCCCAGCCAACTCTGATGTGGTACTTAATAATTATACTGAAATATATAACAATCTGAGTAAGTTGAATGCATCTTCTTCCCAGGTTCCCAAAGTATGTCTCCTTAATTATTCCACTTATTAGTATTACGTATTTCTGTAAGTGGAGGGTGGACTCCACATTGCAGTTAATTTTAGCCTACACTTTAGCTAATGATGTTTAGAGGATCCTGTGAAATCTGGCAGTGCAATCTGCAGGCTTACAGACAACTGGCAGCATGCCTGGTCGGCCAACAACAGCTGGGCTCTCAAATGGGAACCTTGGCGCTGAGAGAAGAATGACTTTATCAGAAGGATAAAGTAGGTGATTGTTCATCCAAGAATGTTGACTAGAGTCTGGAATAAATTATATTCACATACTACATGATCACATATTCTGCTTCTGTTGTCTTTTCTACTTTAGGATTAATATATTGACACATATAAATTATACATGTTTATATTAGTATTTATATACTAAATGATGAACAAGACATAGCATATTAGGGAATCTTACTATTATTGACATTGCATTACAATTATAAATGCTGATGCGTGAAAGTACCTCCTCCTAAACACAATGTATGCTGAAATAGGAAATTTCATCATTAGTTGCAATTTCATCATTAGCTGCATGATCTACTAAAAGTATTGTCCCTCTGTTACTACTGCAGGTAGTGCAAGCACTACCCAGCAGTAACTATTGTATCAATACTTTTATTAATTACTAGTCTGGAATAGAAGATCAACACATCCATCAATTGTAGGCAGGGAAAATAAACTTAATATTTCAATGAAAATAATATAGCTAAGTTACCATCTGTGATTGCAATGGGTCTGATTCAGAAATAGTAAAACAAAGGGAATGACACATTGAAGCAGCCACAGGGTTCCAGAGTCCCAGCTTCGTGGCAAGCAGCCACAGGGTTCCAGAGTCCCAGCTTCGTGGCAAGCAGCCACAGGGTTCCAGAGTCCCAGCTTCGTGGCAAGCAGCCACAGGGTTCCAGAGCCCCAGCTTCATGGCAAGCAGCCACAGGGTTCCAGAGCCCCAGCTTCATGGCAAGTAGACACAGGAAGCAGCGCAGCAATGAGCACGAAAATTTATCAAAAGGAAATATGAGGAACATCAACTCTGATCATCAGTTTTGTGTATGTGTAAGAGATAGATACGAGATGTCAGTAACTCAGCTCCATAGATTACTCTAGGCTTTAGAGTCCAGCATTGGACTCTTTATCTAGAATTACTACAAGGAATTGCTTTTGGCTGAACTCATAAAACTGAACAAATGAACTCATGACTCCAAACAAATGAATGAATTCTAGAATATCTATACAGTTCTGGCGCTGGTTCAAAACAATAACCATATATTTTGGAAGTTGACCAGAACAGAAGGACATCCTTAGGGAACACAGGCTGCTTTCATCCATCAAAGAAGGCTTAGTGATACCTACTATTTCTACCATAATCAGGGGTATCATAACTAGTACAAACATATCTTTTCTGAATTTTTAAAATTTCTATTTTTTAAAAAAAGATTGTTTTATTTTATTGGAAAATCACATATAGAGAGATGAGGCGAGACAGAGAGGAAGATCTTCTGTATGTTGATTTACTCCTGAAGTGGCCACAACAGCCAGAGTTGAGCTGAGCTGATCCAAAGCTAGGATATTCTTTTGGGTCTTCCCAGGGTATACGGTCCCAAAGCTCTTGGCCATCCTCAACTGCTTTCCCAGGCCACAAGCAGGAAACTATGAGAAGTGGGACTGTTGGCACACAAAGTAATGTTCCTGTGGAATTCTGGCATGTTCTAGGTGAGAACGTTAGCTGCTAGGCTACAGTGCAGGGCACACATTTTCTTTTTTTTCAATTTTCTTTCTCACATAATTGAGAGGGATGCACACATGTGGGCCTCTGGTTAGTGTCGGAGGTTCAGGCACTAAGGGAGGTGAGTGGACCAAATGCCTCCAACCCTTTTTCTTTGTCTTCCATGTCCACAGGGCAAGGGAAAGGGGAGCCACCACTTGCTGTCAAACCACATCGACACCCATAGACAGGGAGGGTTATTTGATGACTCCCAGAGAGCCTAATGTGGGAAAAGTGCTCTGAGGGTGTCATTCAAGTGCCTTTGGCAATTCTGAGAAGTCATCAGCCTCACTGTTCCAAGATTAAGAAAAAAAATTTCCATGGTGCATTAATAGAAAAAAGTCCACCTTAGTGCATCCACAGCCCAGGAACATCCATCCTATGACGAAGCAGTTGACATTCCCTACAGACCTAGATGAGCTGGGTCTCATTTCCCTTTGGGCACCTGGACCTGTTGCCCACCTCGCAGGCATCAGCTACTAAGGAGGCCCGGTTCTGATGCACGCACTCCAACGTTGGACCGCACACCTTTTGATTTTCCCTTTGGCCAGGATCTGAATCCAGTGGTCTAGTTGGGGTTTCCACCAAGGAACCTCATGTGGGGCTACCTCACATGTGACCCTTGTGTGGGCCAGCTAGAGTAGTGTCAGGTTTGCTTGTGTCGCCTGCACTAGCCCATGCACACACTGATGGATGCAGCTGACCGGTAAGTTCCACCAAAGTCCCATAAATGATGGTTAACTGGCAGGTGCTAAGGCTCAGCCCTAGTTGGGTGACTCTCAGTGAACCCCAGAATGTAGCCTAGCTTTGCTTAGTGTATATCCCATCCAGTTGTCTTGCTTACCAATGAGTGCTGTGTCTTAGTACAACCTGACCTGACTCCATATCCAACCTTCATATATGCCAACAGGTGCTGCCAAACCACCAACCCTCATTTTTGTGCTCACTAGTGATAAGCACAGCCTAGTAATGGAGTGCCCACAGCTTCCTTGACAGCCAGGGAGTACTGCAAAGCAACTTGATCTGACTTGCACCCCGTCTCAGCATTTGCCAGCTGGTGCTGTGGTTTAGCAAAGCAGACCTGCACCCATTCTGGTTTTTGTGCATGCCATCAGGTAGAGCAGCCTAGTCCAGTCTTGCCCACACCCAGTGCTAGCAAGGAAATTCCTAATGTTCCCTTATCAGGCCCACTTCCATCCCTGAGGATTGCACGTGTCTACAGGTGCCATGGCACAGTTTGAGGTGACACACCCCCAGTTTCAGCATTAGCCAGAGGTGCTACAGTATGGCTAAGGCTGGTGCACCCACAATCCCAACTCCTGTTGGCAGGTGCAGCAGCCTCAGCCAGCCTGGCCCACGATAGCTCTCAAGTGAACTGCTTGGCTTTGTGGTCCAATCTGGGTTGGCCAGCATCCTGTCCTGGCTCTTGAACCCTGTGATTCGATCATGTCTGGCCCACCCCCAATCTCAGCTCACACATATGCCAATGGATGCAGCAGCCCAGCCTGGCCTACTCTTTTCCCAGCCTCAGATCTGACCAGCAAGGAATTGCAACTTTGCAGGGGAGCTCCCCAAGTTTCCCTGCTGGGCCTGCTGTGAGCAATGGATCTCACATGTGTTGTTGGGTGCTGCTGCTCAGACTGACAAGTCTGGCCCCCAATTCTGGCTTGCACTGGTGGGTACAATAGCCCAGCCTGACTGACCCATACCCAGAACTGGCTGTCATGAACCAGCGGGTGCAGTGATCGAGCCAAACTTGTCCCACACACTCATTGTGGCTCTTAAGGTCCCTAGTGGTTCTAGAGCCCAGCCCAGTCTGGCCCACCCACAGACCAAGCCCACACACATGCTGGCCTCCTCCCAGCCCCAGCTTTCATGACTGCCAGGCGGGTTTCTCTCAGTTGATTTCTGTGGTCCATCCTGGCTGGGCCTGTCACCTCCTCCAGTTCTCCTTGCAAACCAGCAGATGCTGTAGCCTCACAGAGACAAGCCCACAATTCCCTACAGAATCTGCCCCCAGATTCAGGTCTTTTGCACTCTGGTGCATGCTGAGGCCCCGGCTGACATGTCTAACCTCTAGCAACAACATTTTCAGGTGGGTATTGACCCTAGGCAAGCCAGGCATGCCTTCCAGTGACTCTTCCTCCTCTATAACTTGTTGATGGCAAAGGAAGCACACGTTAATGAGGTCAGAAACTTTTTAGATTAGCTATATATACCAACTTTGTTTCCACCACAATGTTCACCACAGGGACATAATTTGACTCTCCGTAGCATTAATCTCAACCCATTAACATATCATCAGTGTTTATCTCTGAACTTGCATTCTGGCTCATCTAGTAATGTCATACAGAAAAGTCCATTTAAGATGACCAAGTTAACACAATTACTGAAATAGAGTTATGAGCATAAATTATTTTAAAAAGTACTTAGGATAGTGATTATCACAGTAAGTGCCAAGTGAATGGTGGCTTCCTCTTTTCGCTGTAGTTGGAGGGAATATACCATGCACTTTGAAAAGCTAAGTCATATAATAGGTAAGGCTTTCAGTTTAATGTGAGAAGATAAGAGTTACATGTTAGCACTATCATTTATGAACTATTATCCTCAGGCTAGTCACTCAGAAATCCTTGAACTTGGGTTTGCCCCATACAACATATGGATATTCTATGTCTATTATCACTGGACTGTTGTGAGCAAAAGGCATGGAGATGGATTTGAGAGTATTTTTACATATGTAAAATGTGACTGTTGTTGTCCTATCCTGTGCTTTTAACCCTTAGGCATCTCCAAAGATTACAAACACACAGACTAGACCATTGATCCTTGATATAAAGATCTTACAAGCAAGAATCCAACAAGCAGCGTTATCGGAAGGATGATAGGTGATGCGATGAAGAGGATTGCTAGCAAACTTTATCACCTTTGACTTTGGGGTGCTGTTCATCTAGGAATCATCTTTTCCCAACAGTAAAAGCTATCATGAAAGGCATTTTGGGCTCGGCAGCGTGGCCTAGTGGCTAAGCTCCTCGCCTTGATCCCATATGGCCGCTGGTTCTAATCCCGGCAGCTCCACTTCCTCTCTGTCTCTCCTCCTCTTAGTATATCTGACTTTGTAATGAAAATAAAATAAAACCTTAAAAAAAAAAAGAAAGTCATTTTAGGATTCCCACGAGAGTCTATGCACCTGCATCTACAGTCCTAAGCAAAGGTTTTTCCTCTAGCTACAAAAAAAATTGCAAAGGTTATTTTTTTTATCATATTGCTATCTGGCTGCCAATTTCTGAGACTCACTGGAACACTATCTGAGATCCTCAACTGCTACACTTACAGATCTGCAATGTTTATTGTTCCTGACATCTGGGGGGGGGGGGCATCTCCTATACTTGCATTCAACGTTAATGTATTAAACTGCCCAGGCATTTGTCTGGAGCCAAAGCAAGAATAGTAACATCCGGGAGCTAGCAGGAGGTCACCACCCATCTAAGCATCTGTGTTGAATTTTCGCCACAGGGTCCTGCATGGATTAGCATCTGGGATAAATCCCAAAACGCTGTGTTCTCTAAAGAGAACTAGAGCATGGCTTTGAACTCAGAGCAGAAAAGACAGCAGAGCTTTTATAAAAATTACCATTCATCTGCAGGATAAATGCTGATATTTTTGGAAAGAACATTCTTGGGTTCCTTTTTTGCTTTTGTGTGAAACTATGAAAAGTGAAACACAAGACACAAGATCATTTGTTCTGTGACTTAAATAAATCGTAGGTTTTCAACATAAATATCATCTGGATTATATAAATGATGTCTAGTTCCTATGGATAGTATATATGTGTGACTATTGTAATAAATTTGCTTTAGCTTTTATATCATGTTTTCCTTATGCTTTTTGTGGTTTTTATTTTAATTATTCTATAGGATCCTTGAATAGTAACAACAACAACAAAAATCACTCATATAATTCACTATTATCTTATAGAAAAAAATGTGAGCTTTATAATAAAAGGACTTACCCAACATGATTCTTCTAATAGGAAAATTCTGCTTACTGAAGGTAGGGATAATTTATCATTTTCAATATGGTTTACTCTTCTCCTTCTTTTTCTCTAATGTAAATACTAAAATAAGTATATTTAGGACACATATGCCCAAATTTTGATAGAAGTTTAAATAGATGAAGGGAATTAGGAATGTTGAATTAATGGACAAATATTTTCATGCAATTTTAATTAAAATATCCTGAATAAATAGACATGAGGACTACATTTTGAAAATGTTGATGAACATATAGTTATTTATGTTTTCTGGATAACTACCATCATAAATGCTTTGCTCGTCTTTCTCAGGGAATTCTGAGTAGGTAGAAATAAACAAAAGCAGTATTGCCATCAATGATCACTTTTCATCCTTACAGAACTTCTGTTCTGAGGACAGATCCAGAACAAACACTTTTCTTTGTTTTCTGTCATTCACGTCCAACAGGTTTAGAACCACTAACTAACCTATTTTTCTATTTTAAAAACTAAGTAAACTAATTTTTAATTTTCTTTTAGGATTTCTTAACTATTTTTAATTCTTAAGAACATTTTTAAAAATTAGACATTTATTTATTTGCATTTCCCCGGAGGGGCCAGAGTCACAGACAAAAAGCAGACAGAAATCACTCCATGTGCTAATTCACTCCCCAAAGCGTGTATAGCAGTCAGGACTGGACTGACTCAAGCCCATCCAGGGAGCCCCACGGGTGGCAAGGACTCAACACCTGGACCTGGCTCAAGTCCATCCAGGGAGCCCCATGGGTGGCAAGGACTCGACACCTGGATCTGGCTCAAGTCCATCCAGGGAGCCCCACGGGTGGCAAGGGCTCGACACCTGGACCTGGCTCAAGCCCATCCAGGGAGCCCCACGGGTGGCAAGGGCTTGACACCTGCACTGTCATCTGTGATCTCCAAACGTGCTGGATCACAGGAAGTTGGAGGAGAATTGGAGCTGAGACTCAGACAGGCAGGTTCACACTGGGTACAAGTATTTGAAAACATGACAACTGCTATGTAAAGGGCCCACCCTGGCTTTTGTAAAATTATGTTCAAAGGACTTCAGATAGGAATGCGATGGCACTTAAAAGCTTCATAGGAGATTTAATTGACAGATAGTACTTTTTTTCACACAAAAATTGGAAAACCTTATATTAGTACAATTATGAAGGGCCTAAAATAAATTACTGTATTTAATTCGCCATCAAAATTCCAGAACTGTTAGACACTTGTCTGTCTATCCACAAAAACATTGTGATAGTTTGTTATCTACTTCCATCAAAAGTATGTTTAGACCATTTCATTGAGATAATAAGTAACAAGCAATAGTCACCATCTGATGCCAGAAAACACACGGCTGAGCTTAACAGAGGCAGAACTTCAGCATTTCAAAGTATGTCTCCTTCACAATAGGGGATATGTTCTATTGTTAACTGAAAGAATTGTTGCCTGGAAACATTGTTGACAGTCATGTCAGGACAGAACTGCTCCATTTAGTGTGCAGTCCTTTTGGGAGTGAACCTGCAGTTGGAAGAACCTTCCTCTCTGTGTAAATCTGTTCAATTAAAAAGATGTTTTTTGCAAACAAAGTTAGAATAGATAGAGAACAACAAGGAAAGCTTAGAACCAGACAGAAAACGGTTAGCGTGGACTCACACATACCTTACTAGGTAGGACACAGAGATAGTTACTCCTCACTAGCGTATGGAAGATTTCTCTGCATACCCCTCCTCAACCGTTGACATATGCCTTGATAGAGTTATAAGCCAGTTTAGACTATCATAAAATCTGCCAAGTTCAGTAGAATTATGCTTCAATGCTATAGACTGCTAAATACTAAAATGATGATAGACACAAGATAGCTGAATATTACTCTATAGCCATTTTAAGGAGCTGGTTGTAGATAAACTAAAGTTGAAATGTCAATAAAAAAGTTACAGGATGTGGTTAAGAACTTGCATTTTTTAACATATTGGTTATTCAATACCATGTCAATTAATTCCATAATGTTGTAAATTGTTGTTGATGTTATGCTGGGGCTTTTAATTGATCGGGATGATATTCTGCCAGCTCTACCTTCAGACCAGAGATGGTTTCCCCAAGAAACTGTTGAATTTATCTGGACAATTAGATGCTGGACTCTATGCTTGGTATATGCTTGCAATGAAAGAATCTCAATTGAATTTGATCTGTAATATTGCAACAAAGTGGAGGAATCTACCATGGGGGGAAGGCATGGGGAGGGGTTGGGGGAATCCCAGAGCCTATGAAACTGTGTCACATAATGCAATGTAATTAATAAAAAAAAGAAAAGAAACATTAATAAAAGATGTTTTTTAAAATAGGAAACATTTGATAAGCTGCATTAGTGGAGTATGATAGAAGTAGATATGATTATTTAGCAAGACATGAGTTAGATTCCAGGTTTTTCGGAGTTCAAAAATAATTATTCAAAACTTTGAGGTATGTTAGATACATGTCAATACCATAGTGTTTTAATAAGACAGTTGCCATCTCAACAAAACCTGAATTCGCCGGAGAACTGTGTCACTATAGCTAATCCAAGATGTTTTCCTAATATTCCTCTCTGATACCCCTGGCACTAAATCTAGGACGAACCAAGACAAGACACAAAGCCAAACAACAACAGTGTTGCTCCATCACCATACTGTTCCTGTTTTAGGACAGAACAGCACATCTTCCATTTCATTACTAATGTATTTATATCCTGTTTTTCTGTCATTTCTGGAAAACAAAGAAACCCAAATACTAGTTACTAAAATTAAAATATACTGCAAATGAACACTTTCCTTCTCATTAAGTAATTCTGAACAGAAATCTACAAAAAAGTGTGTTCTGGGGCCCAGCGGTGTGGCCTAGCAGCTAAGATCCTCACCTTGAGCGCCCGGGATCCCATATGGGCGCCGGTTCTAATCCCGGCAGCTCCACTTCCCATTCAGCTCCCTGCATCTTATATAAACAGAAATATAACTTGCAAGGAATTCAAGAAGGTTTCAAAAGGTTTATGGAAAATCAATGTTATGAAAACAATGGATTTTAATATTTGGTGAACCAAAATACACTTAACTTCTAATTCCATTTCCAATTTATTTTAAAATCTCTAACATGTTGATGAATGCAAGACACTTTCAAACTGCAATAATTTTAGAAATGGGGGAAGAATAATTAAAAAAACCTTGTTTTTTGAGGCAAAAAAAGTATTTTAGGACCAGTGTGTGATAGAGTAAGCAGAATGACTGCCTTGATCCTAAAACCCAGAAGGGCGTCTGTTCCTGTCCTTGCTGCTCCACTACCAAGCCAGCCCCTGCTGAAGTACTACGAAGGCAGCAGAAATGGCCCCAGGAGACACCGAGGACGTTCCTGATGCTGGATGGGGCCTAGTCCATCCCTGGGCATCACAGCCGTCTGGGAAGTGAACCAGCTTAGATCCCTCTTGGTTTCTCCTTTCCTTTCTGTATCACTGACTTCCAAACAAATAAGTAAATCTTTTTAAAAAGAGAAGAAAATTGAATGGAAAAAAATAGCAAGAAAACAAAGTACCTAAAACTACTTGAAGAAAGACATAGGGAAATTTTTTATGAGACCATTTGGACAGTGACGGTGTAGATAGCAAAAGAAAATTCGGCAAAATTCAATGAACTCATACTAAAAGCTTCTGCAAAACAAAGAAAATCCATGAGGTGAGGAAAGACCAGTGAGCTGGAAAAAAAATATTTGCAAACTGTATATGTGGTAAGTGTTTATATCAAAAATAGAGCAAGTTTCATGTGAGCACTAGCTCATGTCCCGGCTGCTCCAGTTACAATCCAGCTCCCTGCAAAAGGCCGGGCAAAGCAAGGGAAAATGATGCCCAGTGTTGAGGCCCCTGCCAACTATATGAAAAATACCAAAGAAACTTTTGGCTCCTAGATTTTTTGCTCATTGAGGCTGCCTAGGGAATGAGCAGGCAGACTGCGGATATCTCACCTTGCTCACTCTCTCTCCAACTCTGAGTTTGAAAATAAATCTTTATTAAACAATTCCAGATGTGCAAAAAGCCTGTAAGCCAGCAGTGCTCATCTTAGTCTGTCAATTCTATTCACAACCGAAAGTTCTCATGCAAACTGAAAGTAGTCAGCAAAGAATTCGGTGAACAGGTTTTGCCATGTATTTTCTGGCACATTATATTAATGTTGTTTTGACTGTCATCCAAATGTACCATGGAACATGTAAAAAATGAAGCTCAGAAATAAGCACACATCAGAACTAAACACAATTAAATCATATTCTGTGTCAACCCTTGCTTTTAGATACTGTATCCTGAAGTTGAGATGTTCTATTTATTCAATATAAACACAATGACCTTGCAATTGCTTCTCTCTGTGTAGTGCTAGAATACTTCCTTTGTGTACAAGCGAAAGTGCTTAAAGATGATGCAGACTTAAGTTCTGAATTATGCTGTTGGCTTTATGAAAGCCATTTGCAATAAATATCTGAAGCTCCAGCTCCTGGCACTGTGGTATGTATCACATTAGTTGTTTTCTACAATCCTGGCATACCTCCATACCTCGTGGAGTAGGTTCTTGTCCTGGCTGCTCAAAGTCTTATCCAGTTCCCTGCTAAAGGCCTGGGATAGGCAGCAGAAGACAGAACCTGAGCCTGGACAGCTGCCACCCATGCGCGAGCACCCATGCCTCTCGGCTTAACCCTAGTCATCCTGACTGCTTGGTGAACCAGCCAACATAAAAATTCCAATGCCAAGGCTTAATTTGAATACACTAAGATACAAATGTTTCAGGAGGATAATTAATGAAAAATAAAGCAGTAATAACATTCTAAAGAGAGGTTTAAAACACACACTTAGGTTTACTCAAAAGTCATTTAAGAAAAATTGTTGAACTTTATATTGGGGTCTATTTAGTAAAAACAGAATGAGGGGAAGTATGAAGATACAAAAAAATGGACTTTGTTTCTGTGAAAGAAATTTTAGAACGTGTTTGAGGATCAAGATGCCTATCTATGTCTCATGTTTGGATTTAATAAATTAAAAACTCTAACCATATTTTACTAAAGAAATCTTCATTATTTTTGCTCTGTGTAGTATATATGCTATAACCAAACGTAGGATGAGATTTTATATCAATTACCTGTAAATTCCAAATAATTATGGGTTGTATGATTATTTTCTTGTGACCCCCAAAGTCTTAACATTCCCGAAGAAATTTTAATAGGAATTTAAAAGTCAGAGTAGGCAGTCGTAGGATCACATTCCCTGCAGACAAGACAGAGCATGCTCAGTTAGCGAACAGTCTGCACTGATTTTTTGTGTGAAAATGACTCTTGGGAGGCATCCTGTTGTGTCCTCCTCACTGTGCTAGAGGGAGCCCAGAGAGTTCTGGAGGGCCTTGCTCAAGTGCCTGCTGGCAGAGAGGCCTTGACTGAAATTTGAAACTCTAAACTCTGAAACTCAATCCAAGTTATTTAAACTCCGTCTTCCGGTTAATCACCTGTAAAAATGTTAATAATGAATTTTATAGAGATGAAGACTCAGCGTGATACTGTAAGTAAAAGTCTTGGTACAGAATTATAAATCAGCGGTCAACAAACAGTAGCTATTACTATATTAACTTTCATAGTATATTGTCAATCTGCATAAAAAGTACTCAAAAACAGCACTTAACTCCCACAGTGCGTTAATAATTTAAACTATGATTTTTTTAAATGGCTGCAGGTGAAGACAAAGATGTGTTGTTTTAAAGTGAAAGTCTAGAGAAGAAGGTCAAGAAAAATCTCAAAGACTATGGCAGCAGGGACCGGCCTTACATGGATCACAGACAGAGGATAACAAATGAACCAACTCAGAGCTATTATTATCAAATATCCAGAACTGCGCTCTCCTAAGAAATCCTTTGGGAAAATGTTTCATGATGCTGCAGTGTATAGTAACTAGAGGGTGTATCAAAATATATTCCCAAGGGCAGTTGCTTCTAGCGTTTCAGCAATGATATTTAGGCAAAGTTCGGAGGCAAAAAAGGCAGTGAGGCAGGTAAAGATTCAAACCCCAAATATTTGGTTTTTAGGGCAGGCTTGCCATGGACTCCCCAAAATGAAACAAAAGTGAAGCTGAAACTTCTCTGAAAACTTTTTTTTTTAATATCTAACACCTAGTCCATGGTAATTACGGGGCTATCGTTTCCCAGAGGGATGTTACGAAGGCCCACATATTAGCATCAAGGTACTTGAATCTCAAATTCCCCTGAAAGCAGCCCTCAGCAACTGTCAGATGAATGTTAAAATACCATCTTAACATTCAGTTATTGAAGGCCTTGGGAAAAGTAACTCTTGTCCCTAGAGTAATCTCTTCAAGAAACTCCTGGATAAATTACAGTTGCTGAATTTGTGTAAAATAGACTTATGGACCACTATTTACTGGCAAACGTGGGATCATATTTCACATTCTGTCACAAGAAATCTAGGTACCTAAATTAATGTTAAGAAGTAAGTGATAAATCAATTTGGGATGCAGATGGATATAAGGACGCAAACGATAATTCATTGTTGTACATTTGCTGGAAATTTAAATTTCTCTTAAAGCTATAAGTCCTGCTTGTTTCCCATTGTAGAAGGCAAAAAACTGAACAGTGTTGGTTGACTAAATTTTGGAAAGCTTTTTTTATCCTGAAATCCAGTCAGGTATCTATTTATATTTTACAGACACTTCCAGATTCTGTGATGTATCTATTTTTTCAGATATCTTAAATACCATTTTACTCTGATTTCAAACAAAAAGCAATGGAAATGATGACCCCTATAAACAAGATTTCACCATTAGCTGTTATAATGGTGCTGGTGGCAGTCTTGTATTTGAAACTTCAGAAGAAATTCACTGAGTTCCAAAACAGCTAAATATGAAGGCCCAAAAGTGAAGGTGTATTTAACTAGGACTTTCACTCGGAAGTCCATGCATTTCCTGCAGGATCCCACACATGAAGTCCCTGTAGTGGGGGTGGCTTGTGTGCAACCTCCGACTTGCTGCACACTTATCTATAAAACTAAACTTCTGATTCCAGACTCCAACTCCACTTACTCACAGATCCTTAGCTTCAGAAACAGAGGTGACCAAGCAACCTGTAAGTAGGTTCATCCTTCCAAAGGCAATGCTGGCTCGATGACCATCTATGGTCCAGTTCATTGCCACACCATGTGATGGGATGATTTGACTGTAACATAGTAAGGTTTCTATGACAGTTTAGACAGGTCCTCCCATTCAGTAGCACTAGATGTCACAATAAACACTAGATGGCAACCTGGGCATGGGTGAATCAGCCTTCCCTTAGGCCACTAAACTTCTCCTGGTTGGCTGTGTCCCAGACGTTGTGCCTGATGGGACCTGGATAGCAGGTGGACCTTAATGCCAGAATGGTTACATACTTGTCAGCTAGGCGGTGCATCATAAAGGTCATCTTCCCGGTGCCAACACAGCCTCCTAGCACTGGTCTGAACTGCACATGGTAATCTCCCTGCAGGGTCAGCAGTGCTGCCTTCCAGAAGCATCCCAGCACCTGTCAGACTCCGTGGGGAGGCAGAGGTTGGTGCTCACCTTGTACTTAAGCACCATATTCCATATCTGAGAGCCTAGGTCTGGGACCTGATTGTAATCTCACCTCTATAGCCCTGCCATTGCACATGCTGGGAGGCAAGGGCTGAAGGCTCAAGTTTCTTGTCCTTCCTTCCTTGTAGGAGATCCAGATCGGGTTTCAGGCTCTCGGTTTGGGCCTTGTTCAACTCTGGCTGTCATGCGTGTATGAGGAGGAAACAAGTGGATGAGAATCTGCCATTCTTGCATTCTCCGAGTTTTTTCTCTGTCTTTCAAATCAGTGCAATTAGAAACAATAAAATATCCATCACATGGATTAAGTACTTAGAATTAAGCTCTAAAATTTGGAAACCATTATAAGACATAGAAAAATTTCCATGATCTGGATTGGGAAGAAATCGTTTCTCTGAGATGTAAAAATCATAGACAAAAATAAAAATAAGCAAATGAGATTTCCAAAACTACAACATTACCCTATATTCATGGAACTAATCAATGAACAAAAATGTAGACTACCAAATTCAGAATATACCTGCACGCTGTGTAAGTGGTCAATATTGCAAATATATAGTAACATACAGCAATAAATAGAAAATAACAATAATTGTTTAATTCATGAATGCACAGCAGATGAAGACAGACATTTCTCAAAAAGGTGACATAAAATGGCCAGCAGATTATGAAAAACTTCCCAACATTACTGTATCCGGGAAATGTGAATGAAGCCACCTGTGGCATTGTCTGTCTTCTGCAGTCTGTCATCAAAAGACAACACAGCACAATGATTGACAAATGAGTGAATAGTGGGCATTATTTTTATTATCACTATGAAAAGCAATATGTGTAAGCATAAAGCATTTAGAAATAAGACAGTCGTACTGTTTAACAATGACACCACTGGTTTTATAGCCAAGGGAGGCAAAACCACCCTGTGAAGAATACATTTGCACAGTCGTGGTTACTGTGACACAATTCTGCATGGCTAAGATACAGAATAAATTTAAATTTTTATCAATGGATGTATGTATGAACAAATGTTGGTTCCATATAAACCATAGAATAGATCTCAGCCATAAGAATGATGAAATCACATTGGAGACGACACGGATGAAACCGGACAGCACTATGTTAAAGGCAACGCATTGGGCATGGAAAGACAAGCAACGAATCAGCTACACTCATATGTGCAATTTAAAATGCTGAACTGAAGTAGAAAAGGGAATAATTGCTACAGTTGGATATAAGGAGTAAGTCACATGTTGCTCCTAAATGTGAGGATGGCTACAGCTAAAAATAATGTATTATATAGTTAAAATATTAAGAAAATTCAAATATTCCTACCACAAAAAATGAAAAAAAATGATTTAAGTTAATGATTGTGCTCTTTATCTAGATTTAAAAAAAATCACACTGCACCCCATAAATATACAATTATGCATCAATTAAAATGGCACAATTACTTTTTTAGAAAAAGAAAATAAACTCAATTAAGATTTGAAATGGACTATCCTTAAAGGCAGACAGGCAGAACAGAGAAATGGATTGTGTATGCCTTGTATTGTTTCCTAAATGGCTACAACGTCCAGGGCTGGACCAGACCAAAGCCAAAGCCAGCAATGCCACCCAGACCCTTCACAAGGGTGATGTGGGCCCAGCTGTCTGAAAAACCAACTTGTATCTTACCATGTGCATAAGCATTGAGCTGGAGCTTAGGCAGATATGCTGGACTGAAACTGGCACGCTGATAAGGCATGGCGGCCTCCCACACAACGGCTTAGCCCACTGCGCCGTAACACAGGTCCTTCTAGCTATATTTAAAGAAATCATCTGAATTGAAAAACAATTATTATAGTAAGAGTCTCCCATTTTTGTAATTACACAATTCACAGATTCTGGTTTTAGCATCAAAATGGTTTTAGGGTTTTTTGTTTGTTTTTAGAAATGTGGAAAGATAAAGACAGTTTCCATTCACTGGTCCATTCATCAAATTCCTGCAACAATAGACAGTCTCAGGACAAAGCCAGGAGACAGAAACACAACCCGAGTCTCCCTTGTGGGGGCAGGGACCAAACTAGGTCACAGGGTCAGACACCCTTGCTGCCTGACAGGGTGTGCGTGAACAGAAAGCTGACATCAGAGGCAGAACCAAGACTCCACGCCAAGCACTCCCATGTGGGCTGTCGGAATCCCAAGGAGAGCATTAGCTGCTGCACACACGCCTGTGCCCAATGCTAACATACTCTTCAGTTCTTTTTTTTTTTAATTTTTATATATATATTTTTATTAATTAGATTGCATTATGTGACACAGTTTTATAGGCTCTGGGATTCCCCCAACCCCTCCCCGTCCCCTCCCCCCATGGTGGATTCCTCCACTTTGTTGCTGTTTTAAAATACCCAGATAACAGTTCTTATGAAGAGATAAAAATAAATATATGGGAGTAAGAAGTTATGCAGCAAAAACAAACAGCAGTCTTTTTTTTTTCAAGCGGTAATTACTTTTTTATTATTATTAATTATTTTGCATTATGTGACAGTTTCATAGGCTCTGGGAATTCCCCCACCCCTCCCCTCCCCCCTGGTGGATTCCTCCACCTTGATGCAGTATTACAGTTCAAATTCAGAGATACAAGCCAGTCTAGATTATCCTAAAATCTGCCAAGATCAGCAAAATTATACTTCATACTCTTCAGTTCTTATCTCTGCCCTTACGTTCAATTTTCCATCTCTTCAAATTTATACTTCTGCATTTTTCTTACGAGAGAGCTTGGCCTACTTGCTTTGATAGTTTTCTGCCTTTCATTTATAACTTATATCTTTTAATGCATTAGGAGTTTTAGGACATTTTGTTGAATGATTATATATCTATACATTCATACATCCTCATACAAGTGCATATATAAACGTGTGAAAAAATATTTCAAATAGACTAAAGATGATTCCCACATTTGGAGAGGTTTTTGGGCTTAATTTTAAACAGTTGCATCAGTCAGAAAATGACTTTCCTGATAAATGCAATGTCACTGCAATGAACTATTATTATCAAGCTCTACCAAACTGACCCTAATAAATGCTATCAGATATGCAAAAAAACAAAATATATTGCTTCTAGCCTTGTTTGTGTAATTCCACAAATACGAGCAAATTGTGATCTAATATACAATTTAATGTTATGCCAAAGTTGAATACTGAAATATTTAGTGTCATTATTTTCCAGTCACAGTCAATTCTATGTGTTCATCTGAGTAACATAAGCCATAAGCCAGTGATAGACTCCTTCATTCTACTGATTAATACAGGTTTTTCATATTTTGTATCAGTAAATCTCTTTGGCCTGATTCAATGCAGCATTATCCTTCATTAGAGAGCAGGATTTGATGTTATCATAGGACACTGTGGTAGCAAGGGACCTCAGAAATTATTGGTCCATTCTTTTTATTTTAGAGATTAAAGAGGGATTTTAGAAGGGTCCTGCCTCTTGAGAAATCTCCCGTGTTCTGATTAAAATTTATCCTTTTTTGGTCATTTAAATTTCTTATAGCTTCTTTATATATCTCACTCTTATGTAAGACCAGCCAACCGCTGCTGTATCTGATGTTCAAGAGACACAGAGAGAACATATATATAAATTATATACACAGAATATATATACACACACAGCTTTTAACTATTTGTCATAGGCTATAATATTTGTACCTTACATCCATAAGCTACAGTTTTATTCTGAAGACGTGTTACTGGTGATGAGATAATGTCTTTCATGAATTTTTGTTTCTGTTTTATATTCTATATTACTACTGGGAAATAAAGAGTGGTTCAATGAAATACCATTTTAGTAGAAACTCTAAGAAAAGAGAATTTTTTAATTCATTTTTTCTGACAAAACTAATACAAAGTATTACAAATAAAGAAAAGCTGTACATTTATTACCCTCACACATATACAGTCACAAACTAACCAGAAAGAAGTAGAATAGATTGTAATATTTTATGTTGTCTTTTTATATGCATTTTTGACATGCATGAAGAGCTCTGTGTGTGTGTGTGTATGTGTGTGTGTGTGTGTGTGTGTGTGTGTGTGTGTGTTACACAGATCATTAACTTCTGGCTGGCATTGAACCAAAGCAGACAAAGCTACTACTTAAATGCCGGATTCTGTCCCAGCTGCTCCACTTCCAATCCAGCTCCCTGGCTTTTTGGCCTTGGAAAAGTAATTGTAGATGACCCAAGAATTTGGGCCCTTGTCACACTAGAGAGAGAACATATAAATGCATTCCCTCTGTCATCTGCATAATGAACCAGCAAATGAAATCTCAACCTCTCTCTGTGTTAACTGTGACTTTCAAATAAATCAACAACTCTTAAAATAAAAAACAGAATCAACTGAAATTTTGTTGTTATTTTTCTCATGTATACAGCCAACACAAGCTTGCATTAGAATTCTCAAAATTTCTGTGTCACTGTCCACCATGAAGGCCTAGCTCAACCTGAGAAGGAGGTAAATATAGGTAGAAGAGACAAAAACAATCCGTCCCCATTTTCATCTTGAGAAACCTTGTCAGAAGAATAAACACTTTATTGGAGAGGAGTGCTGGCCCTGAGAGCTCTCCTTGCGACTCTGTGCACACTGTCTCCTACGCCGTCTACACACCATGTGAATAAGGTAAGCCAAGTTTTGACAGTTAGCTTTAGAGGCCAAATTGACCTTCCTCCATGTTCTGGAAGTTAATTAAGGGCCGGAGGACTCACCATGTGTGCACAGGGATGTGGTGAGACCGCCTCTTCGGAACTCCCGCTGACTGGCAGTGGCTGGCAGATGGAGTCAGCGGATCAGAGTCAGCATAAGGAAGGCTGAGAGGCCTCAGGGGCCACAGAAGAGCAGATGTGGACTTGTCAGAGGAGCAGAGAGAGAAGAGGCATTTCGCTGGAAATCAGCGCTATCTGCCTTTACTTATTAGAAGACCAACATAAAATCCTCTTATCCCCATATTGACAAAGACCTACATCCTTCAACCCTGTTGCTCATGAGGGATGATCATTTTAGAGGGTAGAAAGTTTAAGAACTTTTTTATAAAATCCAAAAGTAAACGCTGAACACTTACATAGGCTTTGATAGAACCATTAGCGACACTAACTCCTTAGGGGTCCCTCCTATAAAGATCACTGTCCAAAGGTAGGATTAAAAGAGTAAAAAAATCAGTGTTGCAAAAACAGATTAAGTCACCTTTTCTCAATGCTTTCACTTTACAGCTAAAATTCACAAGTTCGCTTGACTTGCTTTGTTTTCATCCAGTTACCGAGGAAATACGGGCTTCAGACGGTCGTGCTTCCAATCTCTTCGGCCTTCGCACTATAACCGATGGGTCAGAATGTAACTCATCGTCAACTAATTGGATATTTGCCTGTTTAGCTTTTTAGTTATCCTAAAAGCAATAGAAAAAAAAAACTACTACACAACTAAATGTACAATATATTTTGTTAAGTTTTGTTTTCTTCTTATTAAATGAAGTTTTCTGAACTTGAACAGAACTCATCCGCCACTTTGTAACTATAATCAATTGATATCCCAGGATGTATCTTTCTTTACAGCCATGTGGCCTTGCAGTGAGACACTGGCTGGGACACACACATCTCAGAGTGCCTGGTTCCAATCCTGATTCTGCTCCAGCGTCCACCTGCCGGTTGCTGCACTCTGAGAGGCAGCGGTGACGGCTCCAGGTGGCGGAGCCCTGTTACTGCAAGGGGACATTTGCATTGAGCTCCTGACTTGGTTTCTGCTTGACCTGCCCTTGGATGTGGTGTGAACTAACAGGTGGGGAGGTAGCTCTTGAGCTCACTCTCACTCCTCTTCTGTCCCTCTTGGCTAAAAACACTTACTTAATTTAGTGATTTTTAAACTGATTTTTGCAGAAAAACAATATTGAGAACCTGGACATTATTTTACATCTGTGCGAATATCTATTTGCTTAATGGAAATAGCTTGATGCTAGCTTCAGCTTTCACTACCGTAACCTGGAGACATCCACTGCATAGTTTCAAGCTTCTAGTATCCACTGATTCTCCAGAAAGAATAGATTTCAATAACCTCAAACTGAAAGTTTTTTATTCCTATTCTATAATACTAAATCTTAATTTGTGATTTTTATCTCTGCAACTCGGCATTTACTTTTTTTTTTTTGGTAAGGAAATACAAATCGGGCATTGAAGACAGGAGGCTGAAAACAAGAACAGAAGAATTCATAAAGCTACAATCATAAAAGATACACAACAATGATAAAAGGATCACAGAGTAGAATAGATTCAGAACCAATCTATATAGAATCAGGCACATGCTTGAAGCTGAACTGAATACAGATGACAAAAATTCATGATTGGATATTGATTAGCTCAAAGTCATCAACAAGGAGCTGACAGATGATTAAATATTTGCCAATGTAACTCCAGTTCCTTGACATCCAGCTAAATGAGGACCATGATATTGCCAGTGAGTTGCTGTTAGAAAACTATACCAAACTTTCTTAAGAGACACGCTAAACTAATTCCAAATCAAAGGAAAGCAACTGACCTAAAAGAGATACATCTGCCAAGCATCCTATACCCAGAATAAGATGATATGGATCGGTAAAAAAGTCCTTGAAGCAACCACATAAGTTTCACATCCTCAAACTAATTGAGAGACAATGGAATACAGTATTTCCAATAATGAAGAAATAGGTCTTTAAACATATATATATATATATATATATATATATATATATATATATATATATATATATATATATATTACGGGATGTAAGCGAGATCACACTAGACATGTCTAAGGTTATTAAGGAGTCTTTATTAACCAAGCTTGGTGATAACAGCACATTCTAGAAATAACAGATCATAAATCTATATGGCAATCCACCCATAGTCCAACCAAACATAATCCAAAGGGGAACAAATGGCCATTATCCTTAAGTCCATCCATTAAGCTGAAGACCTATGTCCCAGCTTCCCCAACAATGTAAGTTATCCTAAGAGACATGCAATGAATAACCTGGACACACTTACAAAGCTGCAGACATTCACCTTTCCCTGGCTTCTCTGCCCACATTCTACCACTACTAGGCCTCACCTCTCCCAGAACTCCTGACAGCACACAAAGCAGAAACAACATTACTATAGCCATTGCCCCATCTAAGCAGTACACAGGGACCATGCTCAGGGGATTACCTGTCCTGGGTCAGCCAAGAGTCGAGGTGCCAGAGTAACGGAAACACCTGGCTAGACAGAGAGCGAGCCCCGGCTTCACTGGCCTCTTAAAGGGGCTTGTGAGGGGAGTGGTTACACAACAATGCAACTCACCTCTCAGTTGATAGGTGAGTCACAGGTGGGCAGGAGCGAATACCTACCTGTTGTGAGTTAAGGAGTTAATTGGCACTCATTAGGATGGGCAGGAACAGGAACTTGGCTTGTAGGTAAAAAGACTAATTGGACTCATCTGCATCCAACATCCCAGCTGAATTAGGATGTGGGGGAAGAGGTGAAGAAGCAATCACTGGTTGCACTCCATTATATATATATATATATATATATATATATATATATATATATATATATATATACACACACACACACACACACATTTAAATATATGTGTGTGTGTGTGCGTGTGTGTTCCTTTTTGGAACTTATACTGAGAGTGAAGTGATCAGCTTATAAATCCATAACTGGGAAGTTAAGTTATAGAAAGTGGGACATACCAGATATGTTTAATAAAACCTGGACCCAGCACAATAGCCTAGCGGCTAAAGTCCTCACCTTGCAGGTGCCAGGATCCCATATGGAAGCCAGTTCTAATCCTAGCCACCCATTTCCCATCTAGCTCCCTGCTTGTAGCCTGAGAAAGCAGTTGAGGACTAGCCAAAGCCTTGGAACTGTGCACCCACGTGGGAGACCCGGCAAGTCTCCTGGCTCCTGGCTTTGGTTTGGCTCAGGTCCGGCTATTGAGGCCACTTGGAGAATGAATCATCAGACGGAAGATCTTCCTCTCTGTCTCTTCTTTTTCTATTTATCTGACTTTCCAGTAAAAAAAAATATTAAAAAAAAAAACTATGGATTTTTCTGATGCTTGCAGCAAAATAATTCCATTTTCCATATTTTCATATTCACTTTTCTGTCTTAGTTAACTGAAAAAATATGACAAAAATACAACAATGTCACAAAGCAAATATAACTTTTTTAAAGTCACAATGCATAAACCTCAGTAGTAGGCATACATGTACAAAACAAGAAAAATTGATTTTGTAAGGAATTAAGTGAAGCAGAGAGATCATCTGAAGTCATTACAGCCAAAGAGCGTTGACTGAGCCTCTAATGACATCATTTGCATGGAATGAAGGAGAGGATTTCATTTTAGACATATATATTAGTGTCAGTACAAATTTCAAAATCACATTTGCAGATAAATTATAATGCTAGCTGACTTCTCATGCTGCACGTGGTTCTGTGCCAAACATGGGTGATTGTGACCCACAAAAATCAAGTTTGTTAGGTAATGCAATTTTTCCAGAGTACCAGCGCCATAATTGTTTACTATGTCTCAATTCTATTATTTTACTAAAAAATAAATCCAACTTTTAAACACTTAAAGGACAGCAAATGTTAAAAAGTTACCAATAAAATACCAAATTAACATTCTGTGGTATTTAGTTCTTCAGGTTTTCTTCTGCCTGTCTCTGCTTGAAATGCCAGTGTCATTTCACGTAATTCATGGACTTATTTATTCTTCAAAATATTTTTCAAATCTTCCAGCAGGTTTTTGTTGTTAGTGAAAAAGTTCTGTAACATATTTCACAATTCAGCTTCTCTATCAGACATGTAAGATGTCCACAATATTTCCTTGGAGATAATTAATTAAGTGTTGATGACAGTGGATTGCTATATTTAGCAAGAAAACAAACATCAATTTGTGGTAGAAAATTAGTATCAAAATATGTGAGTTTCTGAGGGTAGCAGGGTGCCGGAGCCGCTCCCAGGAATAGGAAAGGCTGTGCAGGATGGTGGCTGGCCCAGGGCCAAGAGGCGGGGTTGGTCTCACCAGCAGGTAAACAGGAAGTCACAGGGATAGGCTGATGCCCTCACTGTGATTATGTCATTGCTATTGGCCTATCAGGTAGCGCCACGTGGACCCATGGGGAGAAGTGATTGGTGGAGAGCAGTATAAAAGCAATATAGACCTACAGGGAGGAGGAGAAGAAGGATGGGGAGAAGAAAGACAGATGGAAAGAGAAGAACGGGGCAGCAGAGAGGGGTGGAAAAGCTAAGGCGTACGGGGAGAAAAAGCAGAGAGGGGTTACAGAAGCAGTAAGACCCACGAGAGAAAAGTACAGGGACAAGAATGGGGAAAAGCAGCAGAGAGGGGTACAAAAGCAACACAGCCAACGAGGAGAAGACTAGGGGAGAAAAGCAGCAGAGAGAGGGCTAGCAAAGCAGCAGAGAAAAGCTAAGACCTAAGGGAAAAAAGCAGTGGAGAAGGAGCATAGACGCAGCCGCTTTTGGCAATAAGGGGTCTGGTTGCGGCTCCGGCTTTTCCCAGACCCTCAAGAGTGTGCCTCGTAGGTAGTGTCACTGCAGGCTGCCGACAAGTTTCCCTTTTCATAAATTCTGACTAAAACTCAGGCGCACACACAAACTTCCTTCAAAATTTATTTTTCGTTCTGCATATACTCACTTAATAGGCCTGTGAAATGAAAGGCAAAAAACAGATTTGGAGTAAATGCAAAATACAGAAAGAGCCTGGGTCATGGCTAATGCCCCGGGAAGGGCCTGCGTCATGGTGCAGATGTCTCCCACTCTGCCCCGCTCCCTGCTAATGCCCCGGGGAGGGTCAGCGTCATGGCACAGATGTCTCCCATTCTGCCCCGCTCCCTGCTAATGCCCCGGGGAGAGCAGATTCCTAGAACTCCTGCCAGCCACATGGGAAACCTGGATAAAGTTCTGGTCTCCTTGCTTTGCAATGGTGCAGGCCTAATATTTGTGGCCCTTTGGGAATGAAACATTAGATAGAAGATTTCTTTCTCTCTTACTCTCCCTGTCTCTGTCTAAACTCTGCCTTTCAAATGAAGTAATAAATAATACATCTTTAAAATACAGAAAAAGACAAAAAATGGAAGAAAGATAATGAGACAAAATATTCTAAATAACGACACTTTAAAAACATTATTTTTATTGAAAAAACAGATACACAGAGAAATATTTTCTCTTCATTTGTGCACTTCCCAAATGTCCAGAAGGGCCAAGCTATGCTGATCTGAAGCCAGGAGCCAGGAGCTACTTCTGGGTCTCTCACATACAAGCAGGGTTCCAAGGCTTTGGGTCATCTTCCACAGCTTTTACAGACCACAGGAATGGAGTTGAATGGGAAGTTGAGCGACCGGGACATGAACCAGTGCCCATAAAGGATCGCAGTGCTTGCAAAGTGAGGATTTAGCCACTAAGCCATGTCACCCAGTCCATTGTGGAACATATGTTTGTTTTGAAGAGCATCTTTCAGACACTATATATTGGATTAGAAACTATGTGCTTTAATTTTTCAGATTGTTTTAATCCGAGTTCCTGGAGAGAATTAAATTGTCATTTACTAAAAAACATTTACTGGAAATAAAGTTATTCCTTTTCATTTGAAGTTAACACTAACTCTGTATCACCTCTCCCATTCATGGGGCAATGGAGCAAATTGTCATTGAAAGACTGCGTTCCGTGGTTCAGAAAGCATCCGGTTCCAAGAGGAAGTGATGCTGGGAAGTGACTGAACTGGCACATCATCTAAGAAAGAAAAAGACAAGGACACAGATGCAGTAGGCAGAGTCCATCTAGAGCAGAAGCTGGACACAGTAGTCAAGAGACTACCAAGCAACACAGCACTATTTCCATAACACAACACTGCATTAATATATGTGAAACTGAACAACTGTGCAAAACAGAGGCATCTTGAAAATGTTTTTATGTAGGCCTTAGGAGAACACCAAGGAAGCTGCTGGAATATGGATGGCTTTTTAGGAAAGATGAATAGGAATCCAAAAAACCGAGAGGTGAGCAATCACAAGTAAGAGAAATGAAAATATGGCGATTAAAGACAAAGTACAGAATTAATTCTTCATTCATTTCTTTCATAAAGGAAACAAGAAACGTAGAGGAGGGGAAAATGAAGTCTTTCAGTAAACAGCATAGAAGCAAATAAAACAGGATTTATAGAGGAAATGATAGAAAGCTGCTGGAGACCAGCTCCAGCCAAGTTTGGAGCTCGGGAAAGATGCGGGAATCGGCAGGAAAGAAGAAACGTGGACTATAGCGTGATGCTCCTAATGGACAACTCAGAAAAGTTGCCTTCTTTGTTTATACAGAAATCACAAGCTTTTGCACAATATCCAATTGTTCCATTTTCCTTCATTATTAAAGAATGATTACATGAACCATCCTAGAAACACTATTGTTTTACTTCAGAGAAAATATTTTCAGCTAGCTATTATTCATTCGGACCTGCAGCCATTCGGCTGAAGCCAGGAACTCCATGCTTGGCAGCACATGTGGTTACACATTGGCAGGTGGTTATTTTATATCCAAAATCAATTTTCACTAAACCAAATTATTTAAAATATCAAAAATACAAGATTAAAAGGAAAATCTATGAATGAAAGAAATTTACAAAGGAATATATCATAGATTCTTTACTAAATCTACTAACCAATCATGCATTAACTACCATCACCTTCACCTATGCTGACTCAGTTTGTTGTTGTTTTTGTTAAAGGGCAGTGAAAAGCATCAAGGCAACTCAGCCATTCTACAAACAGAGAGCCTTTACAAGAAACTTCCTTTTATCTTTATAAACTGTTTTCTTTCCCTAAATCTAATTGCCAATGTAAGTTAGAAGTTTCAAACCATTTTTCTTTGGGGATTCACATTTGACTCCCTTTATAAGACACCCCCCTATATTTTCTTTTCATGGTGAGAAACCAAAATGCATCATTTCATGTGTTGTAACAGTACAAGGCTGCCTGGTAACTAAAATCTTTGTACCTTCATGATTGCCATCTGTTCCAAGATATTACCAAGCCATTTCTTAAGGAAAACATTACTTATATTAGGGCAAGCTTTAGGACAAAGGTGGGCACATCACAGGATGTTTGGACACATTGTGGGCTCAGTTTTACTATTGTATGATTCTAGCCGTGTGTCATTGCCTTACCTCGCTAAAGATGCTTTTACCATAACATGATTGATCAGTTTGAGGTGTTGTACCAGTCACAGGAATCATTTCACATTTGCAGAAAAACAACACCACCCTCAGGAGAAGTCTATGAAATATCAGAGAGGTGATTGAGTGTCCATACAATGGGGTGAGGCAGCAATGAGGTGACCAGAGACATTCTGCCTGGCCCTGCCACGCTGCCAGAAACTCCTCGTAGCATTGCTAACCGAGGGGCTGTGCTAGTCACACTCTTGCTTCGTCAGTCCCAACTGCATGGCTTCCCGCAGGAAACAATGAAATGATTAATTTTTCACTATGTTTCTATTAATGAAACAAGATGAACCCCATTGGTCCACTGTGATTGTTCAGTGGTTAAATGCTCTCCTTGCAAGCTCCGGGATGCCTTAGGAACCCTGAACCTATATTTTTTATTTCCAATAAAGACATTTTTTAAAGATGAACCGAAGCAAGTAACAATGTACATCATGAATGAATTTAATGACTGTAGGCAGTCTGGGTTTGTTGTGCCCTATTGGATTGGAAGTGTTGCTCACAACCCTGGCAGCATTTGTGGGCACTGGTTCTGTTCAGATCCCAGCTGTGGAAGTAGGTGAAAATGGGCCGAGTACTTGCGCCTCTGCACCCAGATGGGAGACCCAGATTCAGCTGCAGTCTCCTGGCTTCTGGCTGCCCCAGTCCTGGCTGTGCTGTCCATTTGCAAGCAAAATTAGCAGAGCAAACACTGTGTGTGCTCACACACACTCGCATGCACATGCATTTGTGCAATTAAGATACTCATCTGCCCTCTCTGCTTCTGAAATGAATAAAGTAGAAGCATTATTTTGATTGCAGGAACTGAGAATACAAACTGAAGCCCTTACTACAATGAAAATAAATCGGTCTAAAAGAGACTGATACCATACACAGGCCAGCAGAATTTCAGCTATGGATATAAAAGATAAAACATCCTAGTATCTTCAGGTAGGAAATGAAACACATAAAATGTAGGATCTGGATATTTGCTTTGCAGAAAACAGTGAAATAACAGAATATTAGAAGAAAATGTCAAGCCACAAATTATATATCCATTCCACTTACTTCCAACCCTTATACCAAATGCAAAAAAATTTTTAAAGACATGTTTGGGAATAGAATTAGTAGCACTGATAAATATTCTTAAAATAAAAAACTTACTAAATCTATAGTCCTGTAATTTACAACTTAATTCTGGCAAACATGTGGTGTGAATGGGTTACCAAAACCTATTCAGAATAAGAAATCCACTAAATATAAAAATCAGTTCCTGATCAATTGTGAAAGGTTAAATGTGAAATCCTCCTGTTTCTTGGTCCTGAGGACACCTTTCATCGGAGTGCACTGGGGATCTCTTCCAGGAGTTGATAGACACTTTAAAGTTGAAATAATCCTTTTATCTGCAGACACAGCTAAAAATGCCAAAATTACACAGTTGTGCTATCAGGCTCAGAACTATATACCAAAATGCTGTTCTATTTGCCTCCTACAGTTATTCGTGGATAAGAACGACATCAAGGCCACTCAGCAGCCAAACCATTCATTAAGGCTTTTCTTCGTAGTTAAAGCCCATAATGAAACATTTGACCATCGCGCGTCTGTGATTTGGGAGATAACGATAAACCAGGTAAAATGTGATGTTTCTGCCAGTCAGTCTATGCCAGTCTAGCATAGAAATTCGCATACATACAAATGAAAGCTGTATTTTAAAACTATGAAAATCATTATTTCAAATCTTTAAAATCTTAAGTTTTTCATATTTGTGCATTTTCTGGGTGAATATTTTAATATTTAGAAGGTAAGACTAAGCAATCAACATATTAAAATTTTGCACAGAAAATATAGTAACAATTTAATAACCTTGACAACTGAGATATTAACAGTGGTGGTTGTCTATTTAGAATTTTTTAAAAAGAAATATCAATTTTTCTTAAGTCAGAATTACAGGTGGAAAAAGTAATGAAAAAGTAATAAAGACAGAGAAATCTTCCATCCACAGGCTCACTCCCCCAAATGGCCACCATGGCCAGAGCCAGGTCAGTTTAAACCTGTAATCCAGGACAGGGAATGCTACCGTCATCCTCTGCTGTCTTTCCAGCCGTAGACAGGAACTGGATCAGCAGGGGATTAACCAGGACTTGAAACAGTGCTCACAGGGGAGCCTGGGACCACAGACAGATCCCTTGCTATGCCATCACCCCGTCTAGGATGCAGACTTTAAAACTTGCTGTTTTCCTATATGTCTAATTTCCCACAGTGAGCACTCATTCTTATAAGACAGTTAATGCACTAAAGAAAAACGTTCGGTTTGTCGAGTTGGTCTACATTTTAGTCACTATGTGCAATGTTGGAGATGTTAAACTGAAATGTAGCCTCTAAATGTGTAAGCCCAGCCTGTTCCCAGCATGAGGCAGGACCCAGAACGTGAGCTCAAATGAAGATCTTCTTGCAGTTTTTAAAACTTTAAATCTGTGAATAAAACAATTCCCTTGCTTTATCAGATACAGCACTCCAGTGAAAAAAAGCTAAATAATGTGTGAAGCTATCATTTTTATGAAACAAGTAATATTGCAGCTTGTGAAATGAAATGCAACTGAATATTATGTTAAGATATTGATTTTAGGATCCAGATACATGATGCACAATCATACATATGATACAGTGTTGGGTCAAAGTTTTAAGTTTTGTCAGAAAAGCAGGGATCATATACTACTGTCCATGCAGTGATTTGAAGACTGTTTCCACATTCATTTTTTGGAGAGAAGCTGCACGTATTTTCATTCAATTATTGTTTATAGCCATTGCCTATTTTTCCTGCTGCACTAAGGTCTTCACAGTTACAATTGCTTGAGCATTTCATTTGCTAGAACCAGTAACTTTGGACGATAATAATAATAAAAAAAAGTCATTGTCAAAGAGGATAATTGTGCGATGTAGTGAAGTAAATGGCTGCTTTGGATTCCAACACTCCATAGGACACCCAGGACTGTCCCGGTTGCTCCGTGTCTCATCCAGCTCACTGCTGACGGCCTGGGAAAAGTAGGAGCTCATGGCCCCCGTTCTCGGGTGTGTGCTACCCACAGGGAAGAGCCGTGGTCACTGTGGCCATCTGGGAAGTGACCCAGAGATAGATGCAAGTTCTCTCTTTCTCTTACCTTCTCCATCTCTGCAACTTTGAATTTCAAATAAATACATAAATATTTACAAAATATGCTCTTTAAGTACCAATACTGTCATGCTATCAGTTAAACCACCACCTAAAATGCCAACATCCTGTGGATGTACGAATTCAAGTTCAGGCTACACTGCTCATGCTATAGCTTCCTGTGAACTGTCTGCAAAAAGGACTGTGCCCATGATTGGTGCATAGTGGCCAACACGGAACACCTGCTTAGCGAGCCAGGCTGCTGACTTTGGCCTGGGCAGTCTGTCAGTGAGGTCGTTTGTCGAGCGACCAGACGATGGAATATCTTTTTCTCCCCCCTTTCTGTAACTCTATGAAATAAATAAGCACATCTGTGAAAAATAATTTTAAAAAAGGTTAAGCTGAATTATATACACAAATTTTTGCATATCATTGTTTATCTGTTTAAAACGCATCTTCTCGCCTTCCTTTCAATAAAATCACTGATAATGGCAATAATATTGACATTTCACATTATGAAAACATAACATGGAAAACACGAAAATCCAAAACTCTTAAACTCATTCAAAATAAGAGAATATGAAAATATTTTGTATATTGAAAACTACAAATACTTGACTAAAAATAACAAAGTATATAGTGAAAAGAATTTCAATAGGATGATGTAAAGATGTCTTTAAGATTTAATTTAAGGAAATCTTTATGTTAAATTATTAAGTATTTTTATTATACAACTACCTTAAAAATCTTTTATTCAATGTCTATTTACTCACCTAACAATTTGTGTAACATTTTGCACATATTCCATCTAAAGGTTTATTTAATAAAATGTATAATGAATATGAGTCTTTACATTTTCAAACATTTTCCCCAGGCAGTATGTGCAACAATTGCAATTAAGTTTGAAATTATTTCTGAGTATCTTAAGAATCAAAGATAAGTATGAAGATATGAAAGTAAACACTCATTCCTGAGTCACAGTATTTCACTGGGTAAGAAGATAATTCATATTAGCTGAAAAGAAATAGGTTAAAATGCATTTGCATTTTCTATTTAAGAGTTTCTTCCTCTGCAGTTTTCTTTATACTCCAAAGCGGCCTGCCAGTCTCTGGTTTTGATGGCTGTGCAGCTTACAAATCTTCCCAGCCATTGGACACAGTCAGTGTTACATAATATAAACCCAAGTACGTGGTAAAGCTTTCCTTGGGTGTGTGACTGGTGTTGAAGGTCATGGGTTGTGCTGTGAAGTATTCGTTTATTTCATAATGGTATTTGTTCTTATTTAAACCACTCTGGCTTATGGAGCCTAGGACAGAGGACTTTCTGCATGAATCCAAACGCCAAATCATGAGAGTTCTATACTCCCAATGTCTGCGACAGTGTAAATAATTACAGGTTTTCAAAAGTAACTTGAACATCATAAATCATTGACACACACGAGACATATTCTTCAGTATATGTATATATAGGGGTGTGTGTGTGTGTGTGTGTGTGTGTGTGTATACATATATATACAATGAAACCTCCAAACGAATGGATAAACTGAGATGAGAAACATCAAGCAGTTAAGACTGTGAAACAGCAAGCTAAGAAAGATGAAAGCTGGGAGTTGCCTTCATTGTCTCCTCTTTTCTCTAGGGTATATGCAACGCATATGTAAGCTCTTAGTCTTAAAGATGAAAAGTAAGTCATTAAATGACATATAAGAAAGTGATGGCCCTTTTCCTAAGTACCCCTTTACTTCTGAAAATCTGATTTTGCCATGTGTGCAAACCACCCTACCCCTTTTTTGAGTTCAAATACATATTTTTAAGTTAGAAATGACTTGACTTTTGAAAGTACAAAGTATTCTCTAACACAATTGTGCTATGTATAAAAGTTCAATCTAATGATTCTTATGGAGAAAAACATTTTATTGCCAATTTATTGAAGAAAATACAGGGTACTGCCTTTCTTTTATGGTCATATCTTAAGCCCATTTTTAATTGAATGCAACCTGTGAAGCTTGTGTGTGTATATCAAAATGATTTCTTTGAAACAGGTGCAGGACTTCCCTAACGTAACCAATCCTTCAGAGTTTTCTAGGCATTATCCTTATCCTGTAGCATTTTGTATTTTCTTTTAGAGAAGACTTTTAACAGAAATGAAATATGAAGGGTTCCCTTGTTAGTCCCACAGACAACGACAAAATAGTATAATGAAAATTAAACAAAAATAAACAAGAAAAAGTACCAAATAAAAATTGAAAGCTAGGAGAGTTTAGGAATTCAGTGAATTCTGAAAACTCTGTTAAATCTGATTTAATGAGATCTTATTTGAATTATAGGAGAACCAATCCCAACATATATCTGCATTAAGTCCTTACATAAATCGTGCAAAAATGTCATTCTTCAGAAATAAGGTTTTATTTTATACTTGAGACTTTTAGTATCATGTGATAAAAAATTTTAGCAGCTGTACATATTCCCATTGTATTCATAATCTTTCTACCAAAATTTGTATTTTGTGGAAAATGGATTATTCCTACCTGACATAAGCAGGACATAAGTACTGACATGAGAGGGCCAGCACAATGGCTCCACTGGCTAATCCCCCACGTGTAAGTGCTGGCACTCCACATGAGCACCGTCTTATATTCAGGCTGCTCCACTTTCTGGGTTTGGATCAGCTCAGCTCTGCTCTTTGCAGCCTTTGGGGAAGTGAAATAGTGGATGGAAGATCTTTCTTCTCTCCTCCATGAAAGTCTGCCATTTTAATAAAAATAAATAAAATTTTCAAAAATGTCAACATGTTTATATTACATTGCTCCATACAAAGCGTTTCCTAGTAGTTAAGTGCTTTATATCGCCAAGCAACTGCTGAGTTCAGAAAACCATGAAACTCTGTATTGTACACGATGCAACTGACAGCACATTTGGTTAGCTGGGTCATGTTGCATGGCTGTTCCAGCTCAAAAGTGATTATTGTGTTGTCCACTATCATACTGAATAAAATACTGTCTCCAAAACCACATGTTCATTGCCTGAATCTGTGAATATCACTTTATTTGGAGATATGTATATATATTTTTTGCAGATATAATTATGTTAAAGATTTTCAGATGAAGGCACAATGATGGATTATCTGCATGGAACCCAAACCCTGTAACAGGGTTCTTAATAAGAGACAGGTTAAAAAAAATGAGACAGGCAGAAATGAAAGCCAGAAAAACACAGGAAAAGTCCACGTAAAAATAAAGGCAGAAACTGGAGTGGCACAGACCTAGGCCTATGCACGCTGATAGTTAAAACACAGGCGGAAAGAACTTAAGGAGCAGAACATTTCAGAAAGTCTCCTTAGAGAAGTTTGTCCCATTGGCATGGTACCTTGATTTTGCTTGTCTAGCCAGAACTTTAAGGGCATGCACGGGTTTGGTTTTAAGCTAACCAGTTTCAAGTAATTCATCACAGTTACCCGGGAAATATATACATGTTGTAACTATTTTTTCCTCATAACAGAGCAACCTATTTAAATCTTCCCTATAAAACATCATAAAAATTACGTTATTTTTATTATCTTAAAATCTATATGTAATGTGACATTTGAACTTAACTAGAATTGGAGATTTATCATTAGCTATATTTGCATATCAATAAGCAATGCTTGTTTTGTATTATTTTCACAATTTTACCAAATTTGAATTGTAATGCCATTGTTTCACAGTAAGTCTTGACATTTTTCAAAGGATTATTTATGTATGCATTTAGTTATTTCTTGCACAGAATTCCACAGAGAGAGGGTGACAGGAGGCGCTTCTCTTTACCGCCTCATTCCACACTTGCCCACAGAGATAACCTGCAGAATCATTTGCCTTCATTAAAGGAAGGCACATCTAACACAATCAGAAAAAGCCAGAGCCAAAAATAGCAATAATAAACCCAAATTTAGTGTCTCAAAACCAGCTAAAGAAGCCACGAAATTTCACAAAAACACAACAATAAATACAAGAATTAGAAAAAACCTGAAGACTTGAAGTGATTGCAGAAGACAGAATTGAAAGCTTTTGTAATTTAAGAAATAGAGTAAAAGAGAAAACGGAAATAAAATTGAAATAGAAGCTTTAGACTTCCTATTAAGACAAGAAAATGGAAAGGAAAAATTTTATTAAAATATATGTATATATACACATGCATATATTTTATACTATTTAAATGTCAAGGCCCTAAACGACTTGGAAACAGAGGCTCACAAACACACAGCAATGCAGCAGAATGAGCAGCACACACTATGAGCTAACGTTTTTTCTGAACTACAGGAAGAATGAATGATATTGAACATTTATTGAAATAACACGCTCCATACCTGGGAAAATCAGTCTTGAAGATCAAAACCTAGACCCATTGATATAATCACTGGACTTTCTGCAACAGAGGCCTGTTTTTTCCCTCCAGACAGAAAAAAAATAAATGATCTAAAGAAGAGAAAATCCAGTTTTCACCAGAGTTTTCAAATTTAACATGTCAGAAGATATGCTTATGAAATGTAAGAAAATAAGTTGAGTCATAAAACATAGGCCCAGCACAGTGGCCTAGAGGCTAAAGTCCTTGCTTGAACATGCCAGGATCTCATATGGGCACTAGTTCTATTCCAGGCAGCCCCACTTCCCATCCAGCTCTCTGCTTGTGGCCTGGGAAAGCAGTCCAGGACGAGCCAAATCCTTGGGACCCTGCACCCGCATGGGTGATCTGGAGGAAGTTTCTCATTCCTGACTTTGGATTGGCTCAGCTTTGGCCATTGCTGTCAGTTGGGAAGTGAATGATCAGACGGATAATATTCCTCTCTGTCTTTTCTCCTCTCTATATACCTGACTTTGAATAAAAGTATATAAATCTTAAAAAAAAGTGGATCAACCAACACATACACCTGGTACCCATATGTGATGCTTGGACCACAGATAAAGGCATAACCGGTGACTCCATAGCACTGATCCTTCAAATAAGTTCTAAAGAAAAAGAAATTAACAGTCGTCAATGATTTAATTGACAACTAAATTTTCTCAAATTTGAAGTTATTCAAAATCAAAATTAGCGATAATAAATGAGTAAGAGTTATCATATATAGTTATATATCAGCAATGTATATCTGAAAGGCAAAATTTATACAGTGAGATCTCCCATCTGTTGGTTCACTCTACAAATGGCCACAAGAGCTAGAGCTGGGTCAGGCTGAAGCCAGCCGTTAGGAACTTCTTCTGGTCCCCAACACAGATGGCAGGGATCCGTGCACATGGGCCGTCTTCTGCTACCTACCCAGGCACAGGAACAAGGACCTGAGTCAGATGTGTACCTTCTGGGACTCAAACCAGTGTCTCTATGGGATCAGGTTGTGGCTTTATGCTCTACACCACAATGCTGCTTCCCAAGACTAGAAATCTTACAGCAAACAAACCATGAGAATATGGCAGCCATAAGGAGCAGCAGAAAGGGAGTGAATATGTTTGAGATGGAACGGGCAGGAATCCGAGATCTGTAAATAAAGATGAGGATGCCACACTTGCTCCAAAGCTCCGCTGAGTGGATTAGCTCGATTGTGACTTCTGCAACAGACAGGAGACACATGAGAAAGACAGCAATGCGGTTAGCTGACAGACGAACGCACACAAAAGCACCTGTCATAAGGCTGCTGAGACCGACTTGGAGATTTAATTACTGAATACCAAAGTAAAAAAATTATTTCTAAGAATATGAAAAATTCAAAGTACAAATTTACCATATAGATTATTAGATAATCTTACAATAAATCCTCCCTGCCCGTCTCTCCTTCCCTCCGTCCCTTGGTTTTGCTCAGGAGGAAGTTTTCCTTCCTTCTGACACAACTCTCCTTTACTTGTACATTGAAAAAATTATACTGCTCAAATTACTTTAAAACTGTAAAAGTGGAAACTGAAAAGGAAAAAAAAAATCTATATTTTAAATGGAAAAACAAGCCACTGCTTTCCACTTCTGATACATAGAACCAGGGGATCTAAAGCCTTTTTAAGAATTAGCTTGTCTCTTAATTACATATTTCTAAATTACATGGAAAATCTGTTTTCATTTGAGTTAATTCATGATTGTCTTTCCCTTATAATACACGTTTAGCTCTTTTACTCACCAACCTTATGCTCTTAGTGAAATTACATCATTTGAATGTTTAAATCAGTGTTTAGTACTTGCTATGTTTTGAGTAGTTAGCTACTATTTTGAACCAATGTCCTCGAGTTACACTGGTTTTTTTTTTGATAAAGCTTCTTTTGTCTACTTGAAGTTTGTAATCACTACATTTTTTTTACTTTTACTTGATTCTTTGTAATGATGCTTCTCACCTTGTCCAATAGCCCCTTAATTAAAATATCCTCTTATAATATAAAATTGAAGTAAAATAGTACATTGAACTATCCTTGAGGTAGTTACATATTCTTCCAGTCCCTCCCCTTGACCTAAAAGAATTAGTGAGACAGAGCATTCTTAGCGGCAGCTTCTTGTATATCCAACATCATAACATACAGAATAAGAACTTTAGATACACAGTCTAAAATAATTTTTTCAAAGATTCATTTCTTTTTCCTGGAAGTCAGAGTAACAATGAGTGAAAGGAGAGAGCTCTCCCACCCCCTGGTTCGCTCCCTGGATGACCACAGTAGCTCGAGCTGGACTCAGCTGAGCCAGAAACCAAGGAGAACTGGCCAGGTCTCCAGAATGGATGCATGGGCTCAACAACTTCAGGCCTTAAAGAGCCAGGTGGGAAGCTATGCTGAAACTTGTACCATTGCCAACATGGGATGCTGGCACTGTAGGGGAAGGATTCATTTCTTATGCCTCCACATTGTAAAAATACAATTTTTAAAGTAATAAAACATTTGGGATGACAGAGTGGTGCAGTGCACTAACCCTGCACCATGCAGAGCTGGCATTGCATTTGGGCGCTGGTTCGTGTCCCAGCTGCTCCACCTCCAATCCAGCTCTCTGCTTTCAGAGCCAGATAAGCTCAGTTCTGGACATTGCAGTCATTTAAGAAGTGAACCAGCGGAGGGAAAACCTCTCTCTCACTTTCTCTCTCCTTCATTATCTGTCAAACCTGCCTGACAGACAAAAATAACTATCTTTTTCTAAAAAAAAGTAGTAAAAGATCTCCAACATCTAAAAAAAAAGCTCGATCAATTTTAGCACACATTCTGGCATATTGCTTGATATTATACTGCCAGCAAGTGATAATTAATTAGAAGTTAATTCTGGGATAATGGCCAAATTTAAACAAAACATGCTTCATCAAGCACATTGAGATTGTTATTTTCTTAAATTATGACTATAGAGATATATTAGGGAATATACATTTAATGTGTACTGGTACACATTGTTTGAGGGACAATTTTAAATGTGCACACATAAGGCACCTGTCATATACACAATTCAAATTTATATACACCACGGTATTAGAGCAGTATTGATAAAATGAAAATTTAAAATATTAACTTTTAAAAATATTTTAAATGCTTAAATCAAGTATTCAGCACTTAGCAAAAACTTTGAAAAATTTTAAGAAGTGCACTCCAATTTCTATAAAATAAAATAACTATAAAATATAGTTCAAATTTTAAATTTATATAAGGGTTATTTGGATTTTTTTCCCTAATTCCTCTGCAGGATGGATAATATTTTAATTTCCTTGAATTCAGTTAAGTCTCCTCCTGAGCCCACAGACACAAGCAAACAAAAACTGAAATGGGAAGAATACAAATCAGACTATTAAAACTAGTATTGGAATGACATCGCCTAAGAAGCACATTCAATCTCTAATATTCCTGTCACAAAAGTCCTCAGCTCAGAATTTGCTGTCGTAACAATGGCTGCTGTTATTCATAATGAGTTGTCAGTTTTTACATGTTTATTTTATTGAGCTTATATTAGTGAAGTAAATTAAGTTAGGTCTCCAAAAATCATCTGGTGTCATGAAAGATGAAAGGATCGGAGTCGGGGCACTTAGGATTCTCCCCTCCTCTTCATCTCCCTCCCTCCTCATTTTGCTCGTCCACCATTTTCCCCATATTATTACCGTTATATAGTCTGTTAGTAACAATTACAAAAATAACATTCTGTTGTTTATGTGTATCATGGCATTGTAGTATAAGCAGTGATGGAAATATGAAATCTAATTGTAAAGGTATATTTAACAAATCTATTAGAATCTTCCTCTTCACCAGGAGCAGAGAGGCATACTGTATTGTACCTTCACTTCTAGGTTGCCAGCCTCCATTAAACAGACCATCTAGGAGAATATGTGTGTGCATACATATATATACATATATAGAGACTTGCTCATCGATATGTTTTATATTTTGCGTGAATGTTGTCTTATATCAGATATAGCATACTCTATTTGTGATTCTAGGGTTGGTCTGTTTCACTGAACACAATGATCTCCAGTTGGGACAATTTTAGTGCAAATAGTAAAAGTGCCTTCTTCCAAGTGGCTGAGTAGTATTCCATGGAGTAGACACATCACAGGTTGTTCTCCATTCCTCTTTGGATGGTCACATGGGTTGTTTCTGTGTCTCTGCTACTGTTGATTATGCTGCTATAAATACAGGATCACAGGTCAGTTTCTTGTATGCAGATTTTACCTTCCTTGGGTTCATTCCTGGGCATGGGGTAGCTGGATCATATGGCAGGTTTGTTTCAGTCTTAGCATTCTCTAGATTGACTTCCATGGTAGTTGCGATAGTTTGTACTCCACTAGGAGTGCAGTGGGGTACTTTCACCGCACATCCACTCCAGCGGGTGTTGCTGATTTTTGAATGTTGGATGTGTTCCTCAGTTAGGTGGAACCTCAGTGTGGTTTTCATTTGTATTTCTCTGAGAGTTGGGCAGCCTGAGCATTTTTCCATAAGCCTGTTAGTCATTTGAATTTGTTCTTTGGAAAAATGCCTGTACATTTTCTTCACCTATTTCTTCACAGGATTGTTTATTTTGCTGTCATTGAGTTTCTGAAACTCTTTGAAAATACTGTTTATTAATCTCCTGATGTGTAGTGTGCAAATTTTTCTCCCATTCTGTTGGTTGCCTCTTTGATCATTTCCTTTGCTGTACAAAAGCTTCTTAAAGCTTAGAAAAATCTTTGCACTTGTTTTAGTTAACTAACAAGCTTTAATACTAAGACTGTATCAAGACGGTAGGGGAATGGGAGACCCAGACAGAATCTTTCTGAATTCTTCTGTCAAATTTCCTGAAACTATGAGAGGGTTGTAGCAACCCTCAGTTTTTACCAGCAGGTCAGGATTATGGGTGAACAAACACTGACTCTCATGGACTGACACACAAGCTATCTTGGTGCACTCAGCCCTTAAACTAAGATCTGCATTAATCTGGAGTAAATTAGCATCAAATGCTGAAGGAAACTGGTGTCTGGGGATACAGAGAATTGATTATCGATTTTTAAAAAGTTATCAAGGAACTGCATTTTGTTTTTTTAATAGCTGAGTAGTATTCCATGGAGTAGATGAACCATAGCTTTCTTATCCAATCCTCTGCTGATGGGCATTTTGGCTGCTTCCATGTTTTTGCAATTACTGATTGTGCTGCTATGAACATAGGAGTGCATGTTGATTTCTCATAAAACAAGTGTTCTGGATATATTCCTAGGAGTGCTATTGCTGGATCATACGGTATGTTGATTTTGAGTTGTTTGAATGTTCTCCATACTGATTTCCATAGAGGCTGTACCAACCTGCAGCCCCACCAGCAGTGGAGTAGGGTTCCCTTTTCCCCGCAACCTTGCCAACAAGTGTAAATACCACATGTTTGCCTTAATTTAAGATGATATGATGTTATGTATAACATGTTATGTTATGTATGTTATATGTTGTGTATAAACTAAAATTGAAATGTCAATGAGGTGGTCACAGAAGGTGGTTAAGAACTCGCATTTACTTTTAACATATTGGTTACTCATTACTATGTCAATTAATTCCATAATGATGTAAATTTTTGCTGATGGTATGTTGGAGCTTTTAATTGACTGGGGCGACACTCTGCTGGCTCTGTCTTCAGACCAGAGAGGGTATACCTAAGAAGCCTTTGAATTTGACTGGACAATAAGGTGCTGGACTCTATGTTTGGTATATGCTTGCAATGGGGCAATCTCAACTGAACTTGAACTGTGGTTATGCAACAAGGTGGAGGAATCCACCATGGTGGGAGGATTTGGGGAGGGGTGGGAAGAACCCAAGTACCTATGAAACTGTGTCACATAATACAATGTAATTAATGAATTAAAAATAATAAATAATTAAAAAATTAAAAAAGTTATCAAAAAGACTTACATACTACTCAATAATCAATTATTCTGTTCTGTACCTATTTGGGTGCTTTTCAGTACCAAGAGTGTATTTGCTTTTTACTTAAAAAAATATAAACAAGGGAATGTAGCTATTAATCTTTGTTGCCTTTGCCTATGGAAGCATAATTATATTGCTTTAGTACCAATTAGCTGAAAAAGTGAGAATTATTTTGGCAGTGCCTCAGTAGGTATAAAAAAGAAAAAATCAGCAGTGATTATTAAAATGGCGTAAAAGGTTTAGAAGAAGTGAAGAAGTGAGTGATATCCCCAAGGAACTGAAAAATGTGTCAAAATTGACTAAGAGTCCAGACAAATCAAAGAAGCAAGGTTCTGTGTCACCATCGACTAAGCTGCACATGGCTAGGCAGTCGTCATAGCCTCCAGTTTGTCACTGATGTCAGGCCAGCAAAAGAGACAATAAAATTGAAAGAATTTCCTTCATGGTGGAAGTTTTAAGTCATGATCTAAAGCCTGAAAACCATAGGAGATACACAGATGGCAAACATACTTGGAAATGTCATTACATGAGAAGTTCAGGCAGTCTCCCATCCTAAATCCCCAAAGAGGCACATATTAAAAAGAAAGATATGAAGAAAATAGTTTATATTATCAGATTCTTCTGCATAAAGATAATGATAATCAATAAAACACACTCATAAAATTCCTCATTACTCTCTCATAAACATTGTTAAGGGAATAGTATTAAATGATTTGGAAAGCTGAACTAGGTAAATAAGAACTAAACATTTGTCTGCACATAAACTGAAACCTTTAGCAATAGCTTATTGCCTGAAATAAATTTAGAAATCCAATCTCTATATTACCATGTAGTAATCTCTCCCCGGGCAAGAGAGGCAAGGCACACCCATATCTCACATTTCTAATCTTTCAGGAGGAAGAAAGCTTTGCAAAACCAAATTATCTTGCAAAGACTTCTGAATTTGATTTTTTTTGCACAAGAACTGTCAACTATCAGAAGAAAATCTGAACTAAAGGATTCATAGAACTGAACTCAGTTTAATAACTCGCAAAGTTTAAGATTCTTAGTCTGAATAAGAAATAGTAGGCATTTTCAAACCTGAGTGCTATGTAAGGATAGAACCCTATTTAGCACCTTGCGTCTGGAAAGCAGAATTATCAGTAGGGGTAGTTAATAAAAAGCTATTAGACATAAAATTTTATGTAAGTCACAGGGCACGTGTTCATCCTTACATTTGTCCCACAGTCTGCATAAGAGCAGGAAGCTGCTGTGGAAGTGGAAGAGCCACCTTGATCGGGACACCCATATCCCAAAGGATGCTTTATCGGCTCAGCCGAAGCCTGCTCCTTGCTGCTCATCTTGATGCTACTTCCTAAGTCAACATCACCTACCAAGAAGTATCACAAAGCATGTTTTTAAAAAGTGGAAGCCTGAAAGGATTAGACGTTAAAGCTCGTAATTATTAAGTCAATTGAAACGTGATGAAGTTACATAACTTCGCTGCTAGAAAGAAGACAGCTCTAAAGACTAGCATGCTGATGACCGGTCTGTACCTGGTCTCCCTTATCCTGAACTGTCATGTTCAATGAAAGGCTAGCTGTGAAAAAATGCACCTGCTTAGAGAAATTAAGAACAAATGACTGAATATTGTGTAAGCTAAGCACTTCTTATTACCACTAGCAGTCATGATCACGAGTGGTCTCATAAATATTCAGCCATTCTGAAACATCACAAATCCCATCAAGAGACATAGAATCTAAATAAGGTGAACAGATGTGGCATAATTTTAAACTTTCAGTTTAAAGGCAAATATCAAATTGCATAAAATTCATATTCTTAATTTTTATCTGTCATCATTAAGTATTCTTTATTGTTCACAAACCTGGCCTTCTTTCAAGTAGTGGCAATATTCATCAATCCTGAAATTCAGCTCTCGATATATTTAATCATCTAAATCTGAGTAGATAAAAATAAATTCAGCTTAATAACATTTATTAAAATAAACAATCACTTTGGAATTCCAAAGAAAATGTGACTTGAAAAATAAATCGCATTGGGGTGACAGCATATTTTTTCTTTCATTTGAAAATTAATTTATATTGTAAAGGACTGAAACCCTCAAATTTGCTTACTCATAAGGAATGGATATATCATTGTGCAAATAGCCATTTTCTTATCTCATCATCTCATCTCACACCCAAATTCCAACACATTGCCGGTTACTTGAAAAGAGAATTTTCATTAACATGAGGTTAAAGAACATGCTACAAAAATAACAATGGGTCACTACAGGGATGAAAAAGAAAATCCAACACCTTCCTGTGGGCCTGGTGCAGCAACCTACCAGCTAAAACTCTCGCTTTGCACACGCCAGGATCCCATATGGGCACAGATTCTAATCCCAGCGGCCCCGCTTCCCAGCCAGCTCCCTGCCTGTGGCCAGGAAAAGCAGTAGAGGATGGCCCAGAGCCTTGGGACCCTGCACCTGCGTGGGAGATGCATAAGAGGTCCTGGGCTCCTGCCTTCGGATCAGTGCAGTTCTGGCTGTTGCGGCCACTTGGGGAGTGAATCAACAGACAGAAGATCTTCTCTGTCTTTCCTCCTCTCTGTATATCTGACTTGGCAATAAAAATAAATCTTAAAAACAGCCTTCTTGTAGAATTTGCTACAGTATGTTGCATGTGGTGTTGAAGAAATGAGAGTAGCAACAAAAATATCATTACCCACGAGGTGTAGCAAAAACAGTGTTGAAAAGGACATTTATAGCTTCAGGTGCTTTCAAGAAATCAAGTCTCTTATGGATGGTCAATTAGTGAATTACAAGAACTTACTGAAAAAGAAATGAGTAGAAAGTGTGAAAAGGTAAAATTCACAGCAAAAGTAATTAGATTTCTCTCACACACACAAAACCCTGCAAATTGAAACAAAATAGAGCCACTCCCTAAGGAGATGAGCAAGCAACCGTCAGCCACATTAGCGTTGTTACTGCTCCATTTTTTAATGCAGTACACTGTGATTGCCTGGGAGAACTGGTGGAGGATGACGCAAATGTTCAGACCTCTGCTGCCCCTACGAAAGAGTTTATAAAGCCCCCAGCTCCACGGTCTGACCCAGCTCCACTTGTCCTCAGTCCCTGGCTGGGTCAACTGCACAGCTTCCTTCTTTGAGATGTTCTTCATTGATAAAAGCTTTCCCTGTTGATGTCACCAGAATAATACATCCTTAATACTCTTGCTTGTTTGACCATTCATGGTGACCTCGTAGATACATTTTCTTTAGTTTCCATGATTTTTATTTTACTTGTATTCAAGTTGAAGAGAATGGAGAATTTAACTGTTTCAGACTTTTTGATAACCAACAGAATTAGTTGAGCCGTGTGTGTCATTAATGATTTCCATGTACATTCAAGTTTGGGTTGCACTCCCTAACTCGCTCCTCAACATTCCTTCTGTAGTGTACAGACTGTTGCATTTTCTCTTGTTTTCTTGCTTCTATTTATATGTATGATGCTTTTTTTTCTATGATTGGAATAATTTCACACTGAATAATCACAAGAAGTTCCATCATTTTATCAAAAAATATCAGGGTATTTTTTTTCAACCTAAAATGACCTGTGCATTTATTAAAATCTACTCATTTATTATCATGCACATTTTATATAACTTTCTCCTGCAGAGATATATAAACAGTCTGGCGGTTGAGCATGCCTCTGTTGGTGCTGTTTTGACTTCTTATCACTGGCACGTAGGAAGGCGACTGGGATGTAGTTTGTCTCCACCTGTGTTCAGCTGGCGACCTGATCAGAATGAGCAGTAGGAAAAGAGGTTTACTCATCTCTTATCCTGGACAGTTATGAATGACCGAGCAAACACACACTGAATTTAGTATACACATGGAGAAGTCAGGAAAACATGGAATGGTTCTCATAACTCAGGATTTTAGATGATCTGTATTTCAAAAGAATGTCAACTAGGAATTTGATTAAGTTGATAGCACCTGCTTTGAATAGAAGACGCCTAAGAAGAGTGGATATGTGAGCTGAAACACGTGTGTATAAGCTTTAAGATGGTATGCATTAAGCACAGAAAAGATCAAAGGCCCAGAAACAATAGAAAGTTTTGTCTTTTATACACATATATTTTTATTCTTTTACCCACACATATGCATGTATTTATATGATTATATATATATGCTTATATACATATGAAACAGAATAGAATGATTGTAAGTCTTACTAGCTTGGCACTTTTGCTGAATTAGTTGTTCTGAAACAATCAGGAAATATGTCCTCAAAAGAAAAAATAAATTACTGATTACTGCTCAAAGGCAGCAGCATGGAATATTAAGTTACAAGTATATATTTCTCTCTCATGAAATTAGTCTTTTGCACCACTGTAACACACATCGTAAAATGCATAGGAAATACCAGGGAATCTCATTAATATTCAGGTCAAATACATTAAGGCCAAAATAGTACTTCATTTTGTGGATTTTTAGAAATCTGTTCTAATTGAAATGTAATAACTGCACATACTTGTGGAGTGTGGTATGCTAACACCTGTGCCGAAGCTAGAATGATGAAACAAACGAGGAAGCATTGCTAGAGCATGTCACTTCTTTGTTCTTTCAAACTCTTCTCGTCTGGTTTATGAAATGTGTAATAAGTCCAGCGCATAAGCAACTCACTGTGATGTAAAAACTAGAATTTATTCCACCTATGAGAGCGTGTACTGATATCCATTAGCCAAATTTCGACTATCATTTCTCCCCTTGGGAGTCTCCAGTCACCACTGTTGCACTCTCTTCTTGACATTAACTTTTTAATATCTACACTTACATCACTCTGTACTTTCTGTACCTAGTTATTTCACTTCATATCATGTCCTGTGGCTCATTTATATGTTAGCACATGACAGTTTTCATTTTTTGTCTTAATAGTATTCCAGTGCATATACTAACTACCTGTTCTTTGCCTGTTCATCCAAAACACACACATTATTTGATTCTTTAATACATTCTCATATTAGGATAACTAGCTAATATCTTAGTTATGTTTTTATGTTTTAAGGAATATTCATACTGTTCTCTGTGATTATTCTAAATTATGTTTATGAAAGCAATGCATGAGTTCTATGATAATAGCCATTCTATCTGGGATGAGATTGTGAAGGGAAAATTAAATATTTATATACTGAAAAATGAAGCTGGAACTTTGTATCTCACCACAGAAAAAAAATTAAGTTCAAAATGGTTAAAAAACTAAACATAAGATCTGAAAGTATGAAACTCCTAGAAAAAGAACATAGACAAAACATTCTAGATCAGGTAAGGGCAATTGACTTTTGAATTAAACTCCCAATGCAAATAAAGCAAAGTCAAATATAGACAAATTGTATTATCTCAAACTAAGAAGTTTCTGCAGAGCGGAAGAAACAATCAACAAAGAATCAGTGTGGAAGAATGGAATTGAATATTGGATAACTCCACACCCGACAATTAACATCTAGAATACAGATGAAACTAAGAAACTCAACAAAATAATTTGACATAAAATAGACTAGAACAAATAGACTAGAACAAAGGCACGAGCAAAAACATTCAACTGTAATCGTTAAGAAAACACATATGAAAATGTTGACGAAATATCATTTCCCTGAAGAGTTTAATTCTGCTGATCTGTTGAACAATATTGAGCAATGTTTTAGAAAATATATAACAGATTAGGATTTAGTTAAGGAAAATGCTAAAGAATTGACAACAAGCTTGAAGACTTAATGAAGCACTTAAGGAATTCTCTACTTCAGTATTGAAGGGTCAAGCGCAAGGTGCAAGCATAATTCGAATTTATACATGGCCAGTAAAATGATTTGTTGAAGACAATTCACATGAATTAAAATAATTCATTTTAAAGAAATACACAGAACAAATCATGAAGACAAGGTCAGAGACTATGGGTAATTTATATATGCAGCAGTTAAATGTTATTCGGATCCTAATGACCTTATCACCCCAGTTTTTCCTAAATTATACACTCCTTTAATTTTGATTTTATCAAACAAAGCTAAAGAGGGACATTAACCAGTAGGTCTTCAGAATTAAATCTTAGAACCTGGAAAACTACCTTTCAGTTATAATATTTCTCTATTGTTGGATGTCATGGAACTGATGTAATCTTCAGAGTGAAGGCAGTGTACAGTTGCAGGTTTTTGTGTTGTAAAGTCTGGCTCTAACATGGTTCAGTGTGATTCCTCAGTTCGTGGTATACTCCTCCATGGGTTTGCATTTTTAGTTTTAAATTATGTTGTAATTTTGAGCCTATCAGAACATTTGTAGAGATAAAAAATGAGCAAAAGGTAAACATTCTCACTTCTTAATAAAATACTTTTTCCTTCTGATACTGACTTTGCATATTTTTAGAATGAGAAATAAAAAAGAATTTCAGAATGGATTAAAAATATTAAAAATATTTGCTCTTAAAAATTTAGCTCAGTTATTTGGGTTTATATCAAGATATCTTAATATTAAAGTGTTCATAGTCAGAAAAAGCATTTAGTTTCATTATGTTTCAGCATTTTCTCCCTTTAGTTGAAGGTGATAGCTGAATAAGTGAGTTCCAATTTCCATTATTGTGTTTTGAAATTCAGAATATGCATTTTGATACCCAGGTTACACTGATAGTTATTTTTGTACCTAAAATACTTTTGTGTTACAAAAAATGATAAATATTTTAAACATTACATACTCCCGGATATCTCTGGGTAAAAATTTCAAAATAGTTCATTGGAGACACACAGATTAGCAGGTTTCTGTGTTTATCTAGCACATTGGGAAATAATGCAGTTAAAAATAGCAAGCTCTTATTTTCAGTGGCACACAGACATACAGACATGCTATAATAGAGACCACAATTCATAATATCTTGCAACTAATACAGTGTTGCCTTAGGGACATATAATTCTGACAACAAGCACTGCCTGAGTCATTCCGTGCGTTACAAGGTTAGTACACAGTATTAATGTGCTGCATTTCACTCTTCGTCTCGTATCCACCTCGATGTATGACGCTATGCACAGCATATCACCTCTTTACTTGCTATTCAGAGAATCTAAAATTCATTGTATTTGTCATTTTTGGTTTTCCAGTATTTGCTTTCAGTTTCTAGAAAATAAAAATTCTTTTTTCATGACTTTGTAACATATCCAGTAGTTCATTTAATTTGCAAGGATAATATCAAGATTTTCATAAAATGTGTTATAGAACAATATTCCAAACCAGCTGGAGGCACTGCTATTGAGCCCCTAGCCAAGTCCACTCTCCTGACACATAGAAGCCAATCACTGATAATAGATCGTGGGAGAAAGCGCTTATCGTGAAAACTTGAGCAAGAAACCTGGCGGTTATCGTTGAATTCCACAGGTTCGCTTTGGTTGTAGATTGAAATTCGGGCTTACAGGTACACGATCAGCTTATTCCCAGGTGCCCAGGTCATCAGCGCTGCTCATGACTGTTCTTTGATGAGTCAGCTATGCCAGTGTTTTTAGGAAGTGTGTGATGGCCAGGTGGGTCTTGACATTGTGTGAAAAGGTCACATTCTTCCAAGATCTGGAATCCCTCAAACCAATGACTCTGGACAATGTAGACCACCGGTGGTCTTATCTTCTGAAGAGGCAATGACGCTTCCAGTAGTATGATTAGACCCGAAGGACCAACTACATCACTCCTTAAGGCAGTGTAATCCTTCTGATTACAAGGAGCCCTTGTAATAAAGGAGACAGAACAGGCAGCAGCTTGGTTTTATATTATAGGAGTTCATTTGAAAATATAACAAACTAAATAGTAACTTGGAATTTTTTATCAAGATCATACATAGGTTAACTAAAAAGACATCTAGTTAGCTTAAAAAAATCATGAAGATTCAATTGTTAAAGAGACTCAATCTTAATCCTAATAATGTGGGCATACGTACCAGGCATGCAGATGGTAACACAGCAGATTCTTTTTTTAAACATGCAAACTTAAGCATGATAAATTTATCATGATAAATTGCTTAAGAGAAATAAAAGAATATGTCCTTGCAGTGACTGGTACACAGAGGAAGTTTATTTGCAATGCCCCCAAATGAAAATATTCCAATTATCTAAAGCAAGTTGAATGGATGAATAAATTTTGCTATATTTATACAATGAAATTCTATTGAACAAAATGAGGTGATTCATACTATGACATCAATTACCCTGAATGAACATGACTAGAGCAAAAAGAATTCCCACTGCATGGTTCCATTTTTGTAAAGTTTAGGAAAATGAAAACTAACCTAAGGTGACAAGAGTAGAGTGGATGCCTACGACAAGGAGAGAGGGGGCAGGGGTACAGGTTATGAAGTGGCATGCAGAAACATTGGCATGTTGTCGATATCCGCTACTCCAATTGCTGCAGTTTTCATGGGCTCGTACATCTGTTCAAACTTACAGCTTGTACATTTTGTATATATGCAGGGATTGCATGTCAATTGTGTGTCAATAAAATTCCCAGACAAAAAACTCCCACTTATTTCTGGTTTCAATTTGCAGTGTTCCAAACATTCCATTTGTCTCACACATACTCAGTCTAGGAAGCCTGATTCCATCTCCCATTAAATGACTTGAACAAGTAACCTGTGGGAAAAACGCATCGACATCTTACCCTTTCGAAAAAAGAAGCCGCTGTTTCTGAGATTTTTAAGTAAGGTTGAGGAACAGTAAAATATGCATAATGTTAACCTCTAATTGCCACTATTGTATGATGGATTGGCAACCTTTCAGGATGGTAAATTGTTAACCTAGCATTACAGTATCTCATCTGTGACTACTAGAAGTTACAATACACTTGAAATGCGATTATAATAAGAGTAAACTATCCACGTATTCCTAAGGTTTAGTCTGAAAAACCAAGACAAAACATATCATTTCTTTATAATTTTCACTAAAAAATTGAAAAGAAAATATATTACATTATATTTTACATTAGAAAAAGGTAATATTACATTTTTCTTCTCTGTTTAAAAAAATGTGAGTGCTAAAAGATTCAGTGTCACATATACCATTCACCATGTATTCTGTTGAAAATCCTACTGAAGGGACTCTCTCTTAGGAATTCCCTTGATTTTTGGCAATGCTCTTCCTTTGCCTAATTGCTTGCAGTATACACACCTTCAAGCTCTTGTTAGACCTCCCCACTTTTGAAGACAGAAGACTGAGACATAAAATTCTTCATATGATGGGATTTTTACCAAAAACCCTGGAACTCGTGATGAGCAGGCATGAGAAATGGGTTAATTCTCTAGTCAGACATCCACTGATGGGCATTACTTGTTTCACGGGCATCCAGTGTTCAAAGACTGATTAACAAGAGACTTAGCACCCTTCCACAAGTAGAATTGCAAGTGAATCACCTCCCCAGGTCAACTGTCTCTTCTCTCCGATTCACAATTGCTGTTTCATTCAGAGATTTGTTCATTGTTTGTTTATTTATTTATTTACTTACTTATTTTACAAGCTAGCTATTCTGTGTTCCAGAGCTGGCCTCTGAGAGAATGCAATACATGAAAACATCACAGCCATTTTACTTGGAAAATAACGAATGCAGGTTCTTTTAGAAAAATGTGCTCACTCTGTTGATACTAGTCCTTTCAGCTTTCTTGGTGTCAACTCCACTGAGCACAAACCCACTGAGCCTCTCAATTGCTGCAGACATGCATCACGTTGTCAAAGTCATCTCATTGAAACCCTTTTCATTAGGTTTAAGGTTAAGGCAGAAATTCTGCTTTTCAGCACACCGCATCCCAAAGGAATCTTCTTCAGAAATCATCTTCTCATTTGACCCTCCTGTTTCTTAACCTCCTGCACAGTCACACATCCCTTTGCCACAAGATTCTGAAAAGTCACTTTACAATGAAGCATCGCTTTTTTCCTCATGCCTCAGAGACTCGGGAAGAAAGAAGGACACAGAGTTCAGTTAAACACTCAGCTGCTTATGGAAAGTCTGAGATCACGCCATGCACCCCAGCCTTACATCAGAAACATACAGCTAATAGAACATTATAAGACCATCATAGCTACTCAGAGTCACAAAAACCTGCATTTACTGTGTAAGACTACTCGTAGTATAGTTTCTAGGATTAAACCTGGTTAGTCATTATGCATCAGTCTTGCCCCCTCTAAAGTTTAATTTCACACCACTTAGCATTTGATCTTATACTAAGAGTAATTACTAATTTCTCAATATAGTTTACTTTTTCCCAAATAGACTTTTTATCTCCCAGTTATTTTTATTGTCAGACTTGAGCAAATTTAGTGCTATTTCCAAACAATTATGTTTCTACATTAATGGATTTGTTAAAACTAAGCACTATAAATAAGATTTTTAGACTAAGCTTTTTAAATAAGATTTAGAAACTAATCGTCTCCCATTATCAAATGCATACTCAATAAAATCATCATTAGAAATCATTATGAAGAATGACACACACTTACTAAAATCATTTTGAGTCTTAATTGAAATACAAAAAACTTTTTAAAAGATTGAATTTGTACTAAGTAACTTGGTGAAAATTAAAATTCAGCCCTTTTAATTTTAATGATTATAAAGCCTTTGTAATATTTTAGCATTTTTCCAGTCTTTTCATTATATAGAAAAGATTATCATTTATATTTGGTGATTAATCGTTCATTTTTGAACGACTGAAAGCGCTCAGGGTTTTGCATTTGTATTTCAATCTCTGTGCATATGAACTACTGGGTCTCTGAGCCAGGCTTTTCATTTCAAGGAGCAGGCAGAGGAGTAGTTCCACTGCTAGCAGAAAGTGTATTTAAAAGTTAAGCTCGCGTACTAAGTATTTCAAGAAAGAAAAATTACAACACGTGTTGAAGTAAAATCAGATGATTACTGAGGTGAGCTATGAAATACTGACGTTTCAATGCAAAGATGACATTTTTGACACAGTACAAGTAAAGGATGAACTTTAAGGTTTCTTTCAAAAGAGTTAACAATAGATTTGCAGAAACAGACCCATATGCTCTCACAGAGTGTTTCTTTAAAGGTGTAAAAGCTGTCCGGACGAATGTCAGTTTGTGTGAAAGATGAGGATGGCAGGGTCAAATCCCCCTAGCATACGTCTAAGATGTGGACATGAATTTCGTAAATGTACTAACATTTTACAGTAGCAGTAGTAATATGAGTCATTTATTCTGCTTTTCAACTTGCAGGAAGCTACGGCAACTCTCTTGTAAAGTGCCTCTCCCTTTTCTAACGGATTAATGTATTTTTAAACATTTGAGACGCACAAATATTGCTTAATGTAGTTTTAGATGTTATTTATTTGACTTGCAGAAAAAGAGAGATGTACACATATACACAAGACAGAGAAGTCTCTTGTGCACTGATCCAGTCCCTGACTGCCTGCAACAATGCTTAGCCAGGTTGGAGGTCAGGAGACCCAAACGCAACCAGGACTTGCAACGTGACTCGCTGGGTTCCATCTGCCTCAGCTGTTATCTGTCATTCAGGGTGCTTTAATAAGATTCTAACATTGGGAGTAGAGCCAGAGAAAGAGAGGAAGAGAGAGAGAGAGAGAGAGAGAGAGAGAGAGATTGCTCTTCTTTCTATTGGTTCACTTTCCAAATTACCATAATGGCTGGAGATGGGCCATGCCAAACAGACAGGAGTTAGTAGTTCCTTCCATTTTTCCCATCTAGTGGGTTCACGAGCCCAGGCAAAGGGGCCGTCCTCTGCTGAATTTTCCTGGTACATTATCCGAGAGCTGTTCTGGAACTGCAGTGACCAAGACTTGAAAAGGCGTACATATAGAATGCTGGTACTGCAGGCTGCAGCTTTACCCACTAAATCACAGCACTCACCCCCAAAGTTGAGCATCTATCCACTAAACCATTTGCCTCCCCATAACGTGTTATCACACCGAGTTCCACCAAAGTTACAAAAACTATGGACCTCCTATTCCCATAAACTCACTGGTTCATTGAGTATGTATACCAATAATCTCAAGTAATATTTGAAGAACTTTTACATTTTCAAATAATATGAGATGAATGTTTATAAAACTATGTTTATAAAGCTCAGGTCAATTGATTTATTTGCATTGACCACAGTGAAATGGAACAATCATTCCTTAGATGGTAAATAGCATATGATAGGCATATCAATGACCTCACTGATCAACCTCCACATTACGGTGCCTCATAGCGTACTGATGTGAATTGATGTGCAACTGCTACTACATGCAGAGTTTCTACTGTTCTCTCAAACCTTGCTTACATGTGACCTCCATTACAAAATAATTAAAAATTCTCTAAAAAGGATTCATTAAATCTGATCTTAACGTCAATTTCTAGAAAATTTCTTTATGAAAAACATGGGGTTTGGTATTATGTTACTCTTATGCCTTCAACTTCTACCACTTACATTATACGCAGCTTAGACAAAACACTTGCTTAAGCTTTAGTTTCCTCTTAAAAAAGGCTTTATTTTTATTGTAAAGGCAGATTTACAAAGCAAGAGCAAGAAGATATGGGAAAAGATCTTCTGCTTGCTGATTCACTCCCAAACGGCTGCAATGGTTAGAGCTGATTTGATCTGAAGAGCCATGGACCTTTTTGGGTCTCCCACACAGGTTCAGGGACCCAAGGTTTTGGGCCATCCTCCACTGCTTTCCCAGGTCTTAAGTAGTGAGCTGGATGGGAAGTGAGCAGGTGGGACATGAACTGGTGCCAATAGAGGATGCTGGTACATGTAGGTAGAGATTTAGCCCATGGAGCCACTATACTGTCCCAAGTCTCCTCTTTATAAAGGAGGGGTAGCTATTTGATAAGCCTTACTGAGTTAATCCAGGTAAGACACAGTGTCTATTTCATGGTGAAGCATATGATTATATATGAAATGTTAACTATTTACTAAAAAAATACTATGAAGAATGAGACTTTAGGTAGGTTTAGGATACAGGTTAGAATGCCCATGCCCCACAGTGCAGTACCTAGGTTTAGGATACAGGTTAGAACACCCATGCCCCACACAGTGTAGTCTGGGTTTAATCACTTGTACTACTCATGATCTTAGCCAAAAGGTCGAGAAGTGTCAATCACCTCTAGTGCTGTCTCATTTTAGCTGCCTTATTTCACAGGCCTTTGGAGGCAGCAACGACTGTTCATGTAGTTGGTTCCTGATACCCCCATGAGAGACCTGAATTGAGTTTGCTTTCCCATTTTGCACCTCTTGCTACTGGCCCAGGCCCAAGATGCTTTAAATATTTGGGGGGCAAACCAACGTATATGAGTGCTTAATGTGTCTTTCTCTCTCTTTCTCAGATAAACTGATACATTTTTTGTTCCTACAATGTAATAGCTGCTCAATGATGCTATTGCATAATAACAATAAAACAAGTAAGTAAAGGCAGAGTTTTGTTTTATTTGCCTGAGATAGAATTAAGGACTATTGCACCTTTTTCTCAGCTATGTGTCACACTAACAGTAGGTGTTAAGTGAATATCTGTAATGAACAAGCCAATTAATGACTGCACAAAATCTGAAATGATATAATCTTGGGCATACAAAGAGTATTTGTTAAGATGCAATGTAGGGCCCGGCGGCGTGGTCTAGCGGCTAAAGTCCTCGCCTTGAAAGCCCCGGGATCCCATATGGGCGCCGGTTCTAATCCCGGCAGCTCCACTTCCCATCCAGCTCCCTGCTTGTGGCCTGGGAAAGCAGTTGAGGACGGCCCAATGCATTGGGACACTGCACCCGCGTGGGAGACCCGGAGGGGGTTCCTGGTTCCCGGCTTCGGATCGGCGCGCATCGGCCCGTTGCGGCTCACTTGGGGAGTGAAACATCGGATGGAAGATCTTCCTCTCTGTCTCTCCTCCTCTGTTTATATCTGGCTGTAATAAAAATGAATAAATCTTTAAAAAAAAATAGATGCAATGTAAAAGTTTAAAAAAATAGTAGGTGGATAACATAAAGCTAGGTAAAGTTAGTGCCATTAGCTTATAATCTGGAAATCTCTTTGACGGGGAAGAAACACATGTTCTTTGTAATATAGCAGTTTTTCATTTTGCTCATATCTTTGAGAGGCACAATATTCTCCAATCACTTTCTAGATGTTGTAAATTGTATTGCTCTCCCGTTTTTTTTTTTGATACTTTGTTGCCAATATACAGAAACTGTATTGATTTGTTTACACAGAAATTATGCTCTCATCAATAATTAATGTTGGGAACACTGGTTATCCACCTACAGATTTAACCCTATTCTATGTCATATGTAAACATCACCTCAAGATGGACAGAATATTTAAATATGAAACAGGACCTCAAATGACTAAAAGAAAACATGGGCAAATATGTATACAAATTTGGTCTGGTCAGGATTGCTTTTGCATTTGAGACCACAAAGTTTCAGTCAACATAAACGAAAGTATATAGTGGTGATCGCATTAAACCAAAAATTTCTATGGAGCAGAGGAAACCATATTTAGCCATAGCAGGTTGCAAGAAAACATTCGAAGGGCATACATCCATGAAGGGTTAATTTCCAAAATATTTAATATATTTAATAAACTCAAACAGCAAGAGATTTTAAAATGAAAAATATTCAATGAATCTAAGTAGGCATTTCTCAGAAGAAGGCACACAAATGACTAATAGCTATATATAAAAGCAAGTTTAATGTTTCACAGGGAAATGCAAATTATATCCACCGTGGGATATCATCACCTACCTGTCAGAATGTCAGCAAGAAGAGACAAGTGTTGGAAAGGATATGGAGGAAAAGAAACCATTGTCTGCTCTGGTACCCTGGAGACTCACCAGGCCATTACAGAACATTTTATATCCATGTTTATAGCAATAAAAAATACAGCTTTGTATATTTGCCCAAGATATTCCAAATCAGTTTGCTGAAGAGATGTTTGAACCCCTGTGCTTAATGGATCCTTATTGCACATCAGCAAATGACTGGTTAAAGAAAGGGCTTTATATACATGGATGGATGGATGGATGGATGGATGGATGGATGGATAGATACAACATGATAGTATTCAGCCTTGAAAAATAAGGGAAATCTGTCATTGGCTGCAACATGTTTTGCATTCACGAGCATCATGGTAAAGGAAGTCAGATATAGACACAGACACAATCACTGCTTCCTTCCTTACCTGGTAACCACAGAATTGTCAGAGAATGCAGAACAGTAACTAACTACAGAGGCCGAGGTGCAGGAGTTAGAAATGGACAAGCAGCCAGGGTGCACAAAGGGTCGTTTCCTTATCGGGTTTTTGGTGGGGTTTTGTTTGTTTGTTTGTGTTTGGTTTTTTTCTTGGTAGGTTACTGAATAATATGGTAAAGCATATGGCATTTGAAGAATTCCATTAGAAAATGAAAATTAAACAAGTTGTTTGGTGTAAAACGTGCTGAAAGCCATGCATTTTATCTCTGCTTTCATGAACTTTTTTTTAAAGATTTATTTTATTTTTATTGGAAATTCAGATATACACAGGAGGAGAGAGAGAGCGGAAGATCTTCCATACAATCATTCACTCCTCAAGTGACCGCAACAGCCGGAACCGAGCCAATCCAAAGCCAGGAACCCAGAGCCGCCTCCTGATCTCCCATGTGGGCGCAGGGTCCCAGTGCTTTGGGCCATCCTCAACTGCTTTCCCAGAGCACCCCTATGGGATTGCGGGCCGTTGAAGTAGAGAATTTTCTCTGCTAGTCACTGTGCTGGCCCACCATGAACTTTTTTGTATCTTTACATAAAAAAGGATTTAAAAAATATTTGCTCCGGGCCCGGCGCGATAGCGTAGCAGCTAAAGTGCTCGCTTTGAATGCACCGGGATCCCATATGGGCACCGATTCTAATCCTGGCAGCCCCGCTTCCCATCCAGCTCCCTGCTTGTGACCTGGAAAAGCAGTGGAGGGTGGCCCAAAGCCTTGGGACCCTGCACCTGTATGGGAAACCTGGAAGCTCCTGGCTCCTGGCTTTGGACTGCCTCAGCTCCAGCCGTTGTGGTCACTTGGGGAATGAAATCATCGGACAGAAGATCTTCCTCACTGTCTCTTCTCCTGTCCGTATATCTGCCTTCCAATGAAAATAAATAAATCTTTAAAAAACATTTGCCCCAAAGTGATCATATTTTTATTTCTAATTTCCCCTCAAAAACAATCTAAAATATCCTTATGTTCTTAGTAACAGTATATAGTATGTTTAAAAATTGCTGAGACTCTAAAACAAAAAAACAGGACTAAATTTAACTAAAAAATTAAAATATCCTTAGAGTCCAAAGTACACCACATTAATGAAAGACATTGAAAGGACCAATGCTGTGGCAAGTAAACCTCTGCCTACAGCACCTGCACCTGATACGGGCATCACTCCGTGTCCAGCCGCTCCACTCCCAATCCAGCTCCCTGCTAATGTGCATGGGGAAACGGCACAGGATGAGTCTCTGCATCCCCCTGAGGTCCTGAGGAAACTCCTGGATCCTGTATGCTGGGTGCAGCTTGGCCCAGCTCCTGTCTCTGTGCATATCTGGGAAGTGAGTTAGCACACGGAAGTCCTCTCTCTGTGTGTCTGGTCCTCACTGTCTCTCTCCCTGTGTAACATTGCCTTTCAAATAAATAAAACAGACCTTTAAAAAAGAAAATCTTGTGTTTAAAAATAAGAAGAATCAATATCAATAAATGTACTCACTGCACAGATTCATTCATATGTTCAGTGTGATCTCTCTCTCTCTGCTTTTCAAATAAATGCTATACAAATAACACTTAAACACTAGCTAAAAAATAAGTACTAAAGTGTATATGGAACTATGAAGATCCCAAGTAGCAAAAGTAGTTCTGATCAAAAACAAGAACAGAGGAGAAATTATACTACCTGACCTTACACTACATTAGAATGCTACTGTTACTGTTAAAAGCATGGCAGAATCACATAGAATGACAGACGAGTGGAACTGAGTAGAAGCCCTACAGGGAAACGAGCACATTTGGAACTCCTTGGTCTGCACCAGTGGTGTGAAGACATACAGTGCAGATCATAATTTTTCTGTTATTTGCTTCTGAAATCGTGTTCTCCATGTATGCCACTGGTGAATTTGGACTTTCATGTGCAGAAGAAAGACACTAGACCCCTACCTTATACCACATAAAACTCCATTACACATGGATCAAATATCGACATGGCAGGCTTAAAATTTCAAACTAATAGGAGAAGACATAAGGAGAAACATAGAATTCTAGACTGGAAAAAATGATTTAAATGAGATTTCACAGGAAAAAAAAGCGAACATAGAAAACAATTTCATCAAACCAGTAAAGCCTTTTATTTTCATGTTGGCTACATGTTTGAAAACCCTCACAGCAAGGAGCTGAGAGTAGCCTTAAATTGACAGTGAACTACAAGCTGAGACATTCAGTCCTACAATGGTAAAGAATTGAGAAAGTAGAAACATTCCTGAGGCTGAGCATTCAGATGCTGTCAATGCAATAGTGAGTAAAAGTCTACTCAAGTTTAGGGAAAAGACACTGTTTTATTTACAGAACTAGGAAGTTGGTAGTTAGTCCTATGTGCGACTGTACTGAACTAGAAATTGGAACACAGAATTCTGATTTTTACTCTTGCTAAAGGATTTTGACTAGCTCACATTACCTATTTGATATTGGAGTTTCTCATTTGTAAAGTAGAAGCTTCAACTCAATCGCTAAATATATGCTGCCTTTTCCCACTAAGGAGTTTAATCTGCAGTACAACCTTAACGGAACGTGATTAAGGCCAAAGCCTGCTCCTGTCTTTTTAGGGTACTAAGCTTACAGGGACGCAGGGGTCAGTAGATAAGCCAGGCAGTAATGAGAACCCAAGAAATAAAAAAAAAAAATCTGATGAACCTGACTATAAACCAACCTTCCATTGAGAATTATAAGGCAGAAAATACACAACTATGTTTAGAGAAAAATAGAATACTAAAAAAGAAAAAATAGATGGATTGCATTAACTTAACACATGTTGATTTTCCAAACGTATTCTGATGATTGCTTGATTGTTTGTTTTTCTATTGCTTTTTATCAATTATTGACTTATTTTTCATTATCTCTGGTAAATATTTTTTGAAGAATAAGAAAGTTAACTTACAATGGTGGGAGGGAATTCTGCTGTCTCCCTTGCCATCCTTTGCTTCCTAGAGCCACAGTACATCACTCGAGCTATGATCCAAGCACCACCTGTAGCGGGCAGCTTTATTCGCTGCTCTGAAATTGACACACAATGATTGACTTTCTCATTTTAACTGAACTAAGGATGTTGTAATCACTGAGGCACAAAGTGACACAAGAAGCTAGGGAATCGGTCAAAGGAAAAGAAACCAAATGGACAATGTAAAAATGAGGATCTAAGTACACACCATGACTCTCACTCCAGCTGAGAGAAAAAAATATAGCTCAAGAAAAGGGAAGAAACTAAAAGGAATTCGTAACATTTAGGAAATGGTTGCATTTGTCACTATAGCTTAGATACAGAACTTCTAACCAAAAAACTGTTTGATATAAATACATTTACCACAACTCAAAATCATTAGAAAATAAAGGCAAGTTGATATGTTTCAGTTTCATCAAAACACGTTGCACCTGGACGTGAGTGTTGCATGTGCTGATATGGATCACACTACTGACAGCTACCAACATGCTCATCTGACTCCACAGCTTGGAATGGCTTTCATATATGGCCTAATGTTAACAGAAGAAGAGCAACGGGGGTTACACAGTGATGCTTGGCTAACCCACATTCCATATAGGTTAGAATCCTGGCTTTAATTCCAAAGGATGATGAACTAAGTAGTTGGGCCCCTGCCAACCACGAGGGGAGACCCAGAAGAAGCTCTTGGCTCCTAGTTTCTGTGTGCAACAGCCCAAACCATTGGGGTCATCTGAGGAGCAAACCAGCAGGCTGAAGACCTCTCTACATATCCCTGGCTTTCAAACAAATAAGACTTTAAGATACTTTCAAGTCAGGGCACTATTAGTAATGTGAAAAGAAAATGAAAGCATTGGCAGAGAGAAAGAAACTGGCTGAAAAATTTGAGCATAGAAATTTAGCTGAGAGCAATATGTTATTTTTAATCAAAGCCCTCTGGGTTAATTTATATCTACTGCTTACATCTGATACTTTAAATATTCTCAAATTGTACCAGAATTGCTAAGAGGATTCATGGAGTCTCTGGACTTTTTCCCAAGGGATTTAAGCATAGTGTGTCTGGGAATGACACCTAAGAATTTGCCTTAGACAAAAGTTTCCAGGTGATACTTAAGATTCTAGTCCACAAACCTCATTTTCACAAGCGCCATGCAAGCTGTTGACTCTGGATGCCCAGCTAAAATAAAGTACTTGGAAAATCCGTTATATAATTAGTGACTGTGGAAAAAAGAATCATGCAAAAGACAAGTTCAAATGTGTAAAAATACATAAATTTAAAATACTTATGGAGTTTTCTGAAACCTAATTTTTATATTCAGTCAGTATTACCCAAAAAGATTTGCTGTAACTCATAATGAAAGCTGAACTTAAAAAAAAAAAAAAAAAGGGCGTGGGATGGTCCCATAGGATTTTTCTTGTTTTAATTTAATTTCTTAAAAAGTAAGATCTCAGGCAATAAAGAATATCATTGATTACGGGGCTACAAGAGGAATGGGGAACATCCGAAAAATAATCGGTCATCAATGAAAGACAGCTGCCACTCACTGAAACCATGTGGGACTATGACTCTTTATACAAAATCAGATTATACTACTTAAAATATCTTCCTATAATCATGCAAACTATAAAAGTCCTAGTTATTCCATGCCTATTTGAGACCAGTGTTGGAGGGCAGAGAGGACAAGGAGGAGCAGGTGGTGGTGTGGTGGAGGCAGGGAGCAAGAGAGGCTTTTGTAACTCTTCAGGGAGAAGCTGGTATCTGTACAGCACATCAACTTATCCTGTTACTCCGACTCTTGACCCTTATCTTCTTAAATGTATGAGCCAATAAGGTAAGGAAAATCTTGACTATAAAAGTCAAATTTTGGGAGTGCATGGTGGTAGCAAGCCTCCAAGTGCTGGCATCCCATGTGGATGCTGGTTCTGATCCTGGAAGCTCTGCTTCCTATCCAACTCCACATTGAGGTATCTGGGAAGCCAACAGCGGGTGGTCCAAGTGCTTGGAACCCTGCACTCATGTGGGAGGCTGGGCGGAGGCTCTTGGTTCCTTGCTTTGAATCAGCTCAGTTCTGGCCATTGCAGCCAGCTGGGGAGTGAACCAGAGAACGAAAGACCTTCTCTCCACTTCTCCTAGTCTCTGAAAACATATGCTTTTCAAAAAAAGTTAATAAATCTTTAAAAAAATGAAATAGTCTAATTTTCATCTAGCATTTTCCCTTAACAATACAGAGCTACTAAAATCAAGCAGAATCGATAAATATTCAAAAAGAATTTCTCTTTTCTGATGAATTTTAAATTGGAGGTTTATAAAAGTGAATTTTGCACAGTTAAGGTGGCTGAAGGACCATTGCGGCCTTTTTCATATCTGCTCTTTTGTAGCCTGTAAAGAATTCCTTGGGCAAATAACTTCATCGGCTCATGACAAAACTCTTTCCTCGTGCATTCTGGCTGCTGTTTTAAACAACATTGAAGCAATGATATGCGGGAGGAAGAGCTGAATTTGTAGGTAAAGGTAGAAAGTCATTTGCAGTGGCTTTCAAGCTGAATTTTCTTTTTGAAAAGAAAAACCCCCCTCCAGGGGTTGTATTTAAATCATTCCCAGCTTAGATTTTTAAGTCTTATAGAATGAAGACTTGGAATGAAGAAAAGTTTGTCTGAAATACACGAATACTTTTTATAAATATGAACAAAAACAAAAAGAATGAAGGATGAACAATGAAAAGATAATTTTCAAACCCTCATCTTCTACTGGATTTTGCCATGCACTTGAACTTTCTAAGCTCCCTATGGAGATGAGAGCAAGACACGATGACTAGAATGTAGCAGAACTGAGATCTCTAATCCAAAAATGGTTTTAGCAATAAACACCAAAGACAAACTCTAAATGCAGTGCTCAAAATCATCTGGTGCGCTAATATCAAGCTTGCATAATAATTACAAATACTCTCTAGCCTGTAATCGTAAACTGTACCCAATGGTTAGCATTAGCTTTTTTCTTTCATCTCAAATTGTAAAAGGCAAGACTTTGGGGTATGTCTATCAACTGAATTTTTAGAGAAACTTTTTACTTCATGTGTGCTTTATGTTAATTTTTTAATATTTAGAAATGTAGAGACAAATGACCTTGTGGTATTAGAATTTTGAACTTGTTAAGACAGTCATTTGGACTCAGATAATAATCGATGAATTCTATTTGAAAGTTTGTGGAATTCATTCCCAGAAAACAAAACAACACGTCAACAACAAACCACTCATATATTTTTTCCCTAATTCTTTTGGGCAATAATGGAAAACAATTTCATACCCACAAATTCCTTTTTTTAAATTTTTTTGTCCTTTAAATGTGACATGTGGCGGGGGCGGTGTTTGGTACAGAGGCTGCACATGCAATGCCTTTGTTTCTCAGGGAGGGTGTCAGGGTTGGCATCCCAGCTCCAGGTTCCAGTGCTTCTAACGCTGCGAGTTAGCAGGTGGTGGCCAAGATAGTTTAGTCCCTGTAACCTAACGTAGACTGTGGTTGAGTTCCAGATCATTGGCTTTGTCATGATCCAGCCTTAGTTTTCACAGGCATTTAGGGAATAAAAGATCTCTTCCTTCTTCTCACAAACTTTAGCACTGACAACAAATTTTCACCCAGCAGAATGAGGTGTCACCTGCTTCATTCGGAAGATTCCAATTCATACAGGTTGAATTTGAACAGATGGGACACGGCTAGGAAAGATGTCCAACAGCACATCACAGTGCAGAGCTGAAAAAGTCCAGGCAGAATTAAATCATCAATGTGGCTGGTAGGCAGGGTGCGAATGCATACGATTCAAATGAGAAAGGGATAAGGAAAGAACAGGGTCACACATGAACTCTTAGAGGGTTTAACATTCACGTCGAATCAAACTCTATTACTCAGCAGTAGTGACAACAGATTATCTGTCATGGCAGCTTAACAGCATTTATGCCTTTCATTTCTTAACCGTGGTGCCATTTATCCTAACAACAAATTGAGATAGGTACTTTTTTTTTAAAGATTTATTTTATTTTGTTTTCGTTAGAAAGTCAGATATACAGAAAGGAGGATAGAGAGGAAAATCTTCCATCCAGTGGTGGCCGCAAGAGCCAGGACTGTGCTGATCTGAAGCCTGCACGGCAAGGACTTCAGCCATTGGCTACCACGCCTGGCCCAACTTAGTTACTTTTCATAGTGGTTTAGTTGCTATTTGGGATGACTGCATCCCATATTTGAGTCTTTGATTGCTTTCCTTGGTTCTTGACTTCCCATCCCACTAGCAGTCACGTGACTCTGGGTAGATATTCTTTGATGGCTCAAGCTTGGTCCCTGGCACCCAAGTCAGATGCTAAGACTGAGTTCCAACTTGCTGCTGTGTCCTGGTCCTGTGGCAGTTCTGGTAAGAATTTGGAAAGTGAAGCTGATGATCAAAGATCTCTGTTTTGATCTCTCCCAATGAAAAAAAAAAACTTTAAAAATCATTAATTTTTTTGTAAATAGTGGCATCAATATGATTCTATATATGTGTATATATATATAATAAGACAGAGATAAAGGCATTTGTTACATTCAGGGAGATATATGAAATTTAATATAATTTCATTTTAGTTAATTTATTTAATTGAAAGACAGTGAGAGAGAGAAAGGGGCCTTCCATTCACTTATTTATCTTCCAAATGGCCAGGAGTTCTGTAGCTGTCTCATGTGTTGGTTTTACTGGCCCAAGTACTCTATTCACCTTCACTGCTTTTTTAGGCACATTTGCAGAAACTTACAATTGAAATGGAGCAACCAAGACTCAAACTGTCACTCCAACAGGGAATGATTGCATCACAGAATGTAGCTTAAACTACTGAACCACAACATCCGCCCAAAGATAGCATGATTGGAGGAACTTACTCTGTCGAAAGATGAGAGTCAACTAGATATTTCTAAATCCGTCATATTTTCAAAGGAAAATAACTACAGCATAAGTTCCTTTTAATCAGTAATTTACATTTGAATAAAATAACATTTTTCTGCTCTGATTTTTCCTGTTTACATCTTACTTGATCCAATAAAAACACTGTGAAGATATGCAAGTGTAATTCCTCGATTTCCTCCAGACACTTGTGGTCTGTGCAGCCAGGTCTAGCATCTCCCCAGGGAATTTTTCAGCTTGCTGTGTGTGTGCTGACGGGAAAATGTGGTACACAACAACCTTCACTTTTTCCTAAGAAATGTGGAGAACTCTGGGTTTCTTCAGGAAAGATATTCTTATCATCTGCTGGTCATCAGGAACATATTTATTTTCTGCTTTTTAAATTTTTCATTAAAATATATTAATTGAAATATAGGCCAATACTTCCTGAATATAAAGACGACAAGATAATCATTTAACAATTACACATTACAAAATGCAATATAAAATAATCAGTCAAAACAAGCATTCGGATGCAAGCATCCTGCAGATTTTGGTGTTCTTTCCCACGTAGGGCTGTTTATAACCACTTCTGCTCTACACTTTGATGCCATATTCTGTATTCGAATTGATATACTGCTTTTATTACTTAACAAGAACATTTTTTCCCTGGCAAAATTCCATTCTATAAATGGAATATAATTTCCCTTACCATGTTACTTTGGACTGCATTGTCTGGGAAAGATGAGATGTAATGTATAGATATGAATCTCATTTCTATATCACTTTCTCAATGTAGGAAAAACTTTTAAGTATAAAATAGCTGGAAAATCACTGAAGAGAAGAATCTAAAACAAAATACAATTTTATTTCTGATCTTAATCTGCTCACAATTTTATGAATACCTTGGATACATGTGTCTGTGGGGTACCTTGCTCAATTGTACTGATGGCATGAAACTGACAAAAATGACAAACATGTTGGATGATGAACTCGGAATCCAAAAGTTCCAGCCTATTGAAGCAATGTTCTACATTAAAGAAACATGCATACTTGGAACGAGTAAATAGAAATCACTAGCTGGGAAACAGACTTAAGTTGTCACTCAGTATATTAGTTGAAATGTGAGGTAATAGCAACTTTTATACCAGGTTAAAAAATAATACACAACGATATAAAGTTTTGATTAATGCAACATTTTGATTACAGTTCTTGGATGAAAATCTGGAACATGAAGGGTTAACATGTTCTAAACTGGACCAGGGAAAGGAATCTGTCAACCCTAGTTTTCCCCAAAATGATTATAGTGGTGTTGTTGTTTAGGAAGTTACAAGACTAACTTTCTGCTATTTAATTGTACCATGATTCCTGTTCTGTATCTTAATACGAAGATTTCAAATTGGGTACTATTCAAGAATAAGTGCCACAATGCAAGGTGTCTCAAAATGGAAGCTGAAAATGTTTCTAAAATTAGCCAGGGCACAATATCACTGAATTATAGAAATAAATTTTGCAGCTGTGTTAAAAAAATATGCAGACACTTAGAATCACTTGGATTTTTTCTGATAGTCTTACTGTAGGTACAATGAAAGCAAAACTAGAGCCAAAGAATTACAATTTTGGATGATTAATTTTAGCTCAATGCAAGCAAGTGGATCTATATGTGGCAGTAGATAACAATAACATACAACATTTGGAACTATCCATATATAGAATACACTGCCTCACTTCAGCTGGTGAGTATAGGAATTGTACTCTCTGCACTTATTCAAGCAAAAGATACATAACAATAACATGTCAAATCCCTTCACAATCTTACATATCACATTACTGACACTGTCATCAAGGAAGACTGTAAAATATTGACTCAAGCTTTATTTGCCTCTTACGTTCCAGAGGCACAATTGCCGCGATTTTCTTGTTGCCCCTGTCATTGGTGCCGTCTATTGGGGTTATTTTTATCCCTGCCGCAGGGACATTTGGAAAGGTCTGGAGATTATTTTGGTTGGTACAACTGGAAGAGGTGCTACTGACATCTAGTGGGTACAACACAGTGATGTTGATGCATATATCGAAACCAGTGTTCACCACGACTCGTGCCCTTGCTGCCAGATTGTAATGCATTTAAATGTTCTCTAAGAACTGAGGTTCAACAGCTCTAACATATCTCACATACTTATGAAAGAGGAAAGTTTTCACATTAAGTACATTTCACTATATTGCTATTTTTTAGGTTAACATTTAGCATATTGCTTTTATTAGGCTTTGGTTTTGATTAGGCACTACTAAACAGGATAAAGCATCAACAAAACAAAATTATTTAAATGCCTTTTCAGTGCTACAGTGACTGTGGCTGTTTGATATTATAGGGACAGTTATATTTACTGTAAGGTATTTTAAAAATATTTAGATTTTGTGAATGACACTATCTGCTACATTCCCTCCCTGGAGGAGTCTGTGGAACAGCACGTGTGTCCATATTAGGAAGATAAAAACTTGTGCAGAGGGGCCAGGAGCAATAGCCTAGCAACCAAAGTCCTCTCCTTGAACTCACCAGGATCCCATATGGGTACCAGTTCTAACCCCAGCAGCCCCACTTCCCATCCAGCTCTCTGCCTGTGGCCTGGGAAAGCAGTCGAGGATGGCCCAAAGCCTTGGGACCCTGCACCCATGTGGAAGACCCGAAAGAGGCTCTGGCTCCTGGCTTTGGAGTGGCTCAGCTCCAGCCATTGTGGCTGCTTGGGGACTGAACCATCAGATGGAAGATCTTCCTCTCTGTCTTTTCTCCTCTCTATATATCTGCCTTTCCAATAAAAATAAATAAATCTTAAAGAAAAACTTCTTCAGAACTTAAAAAGATACTAATTCTTTAAGGGCAGAAATAGAAGGAAAACAAATGTTGGACTACCAAATATCTATAATATCTATGACCATAGTGAAATAATTGAGCATACAGATGTTTACATGTGCACTATAAAGTTAACATGAAACATATTTGAGAATGCGCTATGATGAAATAGTAAAGATACACAAATCTCAATCAGTTTTAAAATGGTAGAAAAAGCAGTGCACACAAACTATATTTGCTTTTAAAATCTGAACCAATTTATTCTCATTTATATACATTCACAACCTCTAAACAATTCTTCCCCAGAAGACCACTCTGCCAGCCATCTAAGAGCAAAGTAAGGTGACCCAGAGAAGCAAGTCTGGGGTTACAGCCAAATATCCACAAAGCAGAGTTCTCTAAATAATAAAGAGTTGACTGTAATGGCAAAAGTCTTTCTAGCGGTGCAGACACAAGCTTTTCAGAATACAAATCTAAGCTTCAGCTGCTTCTCCTATCCAAAACCACCACGTGGCTACATATAGTGCTCTAATATTTTTAAGGTATTTATTTGAAAGATGACATGACAAGAGAAAAGGGAAGAGAAGGTGAGAAAGAAGTCTAGCATTTGTTGCTTCACTCTGCAAACAACTGCGAAAGCCCGATTAGCATGAGCCTGAAGTTCACCCAGGTCTCCGGTGTGAGGGCAGGAGTCCAAGTCCATGGAAGGCTGTCTTCCACGACCTTCCCAAGTGCACAGGCAAGAAGCCAGATCAGAAGCAGAGCAGCCGACATAATATCTGGTACTCCATCTCTGGGTGCTGCAGTTCACTGCTGTCCCATACCCTGCCCATCAGCACTATTCCTTCTGGAATTTTCACTATGAGCCTCTTTACTCCAACCAGATTCAAGTATGGGTTGCAGAAAGAAACCAGAGAAGGGCAATGATAAAAGAACATGAACATAGAAAGATAAAGATTGGTGGAAGCAGAGATTAAACGCCCTTCTGCTGAAGCTAAAGGGTTTCTGGTATGCCTGTAACAACATCATTTTAAGCTGTCTGCGAAGATTTGAATTGTTAACGTGAGCATTTGTACATACATAGTCGACCCTGCGGTAGTAACTGACTATCAAAATAAAGTACAGGTATGAATTGATGTATCTCAGCCAAGAAGGCATCTGAAAGATGCTTTCTTGAACATTAATTGGCTGAATACTTTTCTTTCTAACCATCTCCTGCAATTCCCTTTTATCTTCACAAGAAATTAAGTTTGCTATAATTTAGTACCTTGTCGTATCCTAAGAAGCCATGGCACAACAGTGATTTGAAACACTTCTTTCCTACCTTGTATACAGGAAATATTTTCCTACCAATTTTTTTCATAGTAAAATCTAAATCAGTAACTGATATGCTGAAGTACTGTTTTAGGCAAAATTAAATTGAACAATTTCTCAAGCTCTGCAAATTGCTTATCAGCAGCAAATAAAAGTTAAAACACAACAAACTAATTAGCAAAGCAGCATTTTCCTGATATCAAGCCTAATTATTTACAGAAACTTAAGTTTTTCTCTCTAGACCATACAATCGGGGAACATCTTTTCCTGATGGGCAATGTGTTTCATGTCTCGCCAGTCCATGCCTGATTGGATGTGGATGGTACAAACACATGCTGAAACTACTGCAAGTGACATAAACTACATGAACAGAAATATCAGGCTAAATTTCTTCATAATAGACTCTCACTCAGACAAAAAAAATATTACTCACAAATTAGGAGAAAGGGTTGACACTGTCAGTCAGACAGTCTTGTCTTTAATTCCAAGATGTTCATGTTCCCAACCTTCAGGTTTGTCACTAAAACTCGACACACAGCAAGCAGATGGTATGGCTGTTGTCGCTGCCACCTACAAGCTGGGCCTTTCACAAGGGCAAGGTTTACTCTCTTGCATTATTTATAAATCCAATTAAGGTTTGGTGAAGAACTCTGAATTTGATTAGCCCATGCCAGAAATACAATGCTAATCGGTGCCTTTGAAATTTCTTTATGAAATCATACGCATACAAAATCTTATAGTAAAAGTGCTACATCATTTTTTTTACTTTTTCTTTCTGAATATTGCTGGTCATGGGTAATAGGCAAAAAGATAGCTGGAAAATTTTTAAAAATGTAAAATAAGTATATATCCATATATGTATATGCACATGTATATGAATATATGTATGTGTGTGTATGTGTGTATATATTATATATGGCACAACACCAGAAAAACTGGTTTCAACAGCCAGAAGACAGACAGCAAGCAGGTGGTTTTGAAATGGCCCACCCTGTGGTTCCATGACAGGGAAAGGGGCAAGAGTCTTCCCTGCAGAGGGAAATATTTCTGAGATCACAGACAACATGCGTAACTCTCCTGTTACCTTTGTTGAGAAAGATTTCAATAACAAGAACCTACTATCTAAATGAATTGTGTTGAAAGGACATCAGCCATCTTTTCTCAGTACCCAGGAAGATCAATCGCAGACATGGGGCTTCCATGGCAGTAGGAAGGATTTAGGGAAGGGTTTAGCTGAGAAGCTCACCACAACGCAGCCGACTGTACAGTGACGGATTAGCAGAGCGACTGTGACACTGCTTTTTTGAAAATGCTGGTAAACTAGAGATTCTCATCTCATTCTGATAGCCCACTTTTCAAGCTCTCTCCCTTAGCCCTCTAGGATTTTAAGATAACACGTGAAGGATCAGTTCAAAAATGCAATCACAGAGAACTTGAAGATTTAACCAGGAAAAAAAAAAAACACTGTTAATAAAACAGTAATGCCACATTCCCAACAGTCCAAATATGTAGCTTCCAATAAACATATACCAACAAATCCACAAAACTGGTTGGCACAACTGGAATTATTTGTAGCTAAAGGTACGCCAAGGAATGTAACAGTTTTAAATATCAGTTTTCAAGATATTATTGTCATGCAGTTTGCTACTTCCTGATTGATAAAGCACATTTCCAGAGAACATTGGTCTTAAACGTTCAAAATGTTTTCTTGGGGGCAGCAGTTTAAACATCATTTTTGGCACATCTATGTCCCTTTTGAATTGCCTGGGATCAAATCAGGGCTGTTCCTCCAATTCTAGTCTCCTTCTAGTGAGCATTCAAGAAATAACAGCTGATGGTTCATACAATTAGTCCTCTGTTACCCACATGGGAGTTTTGGTAGACACTGTGGCCTTTGGCTTCAGACGATCAGTCAGGGCAAAGGCAAGAGCCCAGCACTTCATCAGGTCTACCACACATTTGCCAGCGCTCCAAACACTTGACCCATCTTCTGCTGCTTTCCCTAGGCAGCTGACAAGCAGGGCGATCAGGAAAGCAACTAGAAACACATGGGGTAATTGACTTACAGGTAATGGTTTGGCCTTTATGTCATAATGACAGCCCTTATATTTGTGTGTTTGGATTGTTCCTAAGGCTTCTGCAAGCTTATAAAATCCCTGGGCATTTTTAAGCTGCATCAGTATACGGAAATACTTTATAAGTTATTTATCAACTACAGTGAGAACATCGAACGCTAGGATGAATTTTTGTGGAGTTTTGCCGACATATATTATTCAAAGTAATCATCACAAAGATCCCGTGCAGTATCACTATTTTGATTTTATAGTTGAGGAAACTGAGGTTGCAGGAAATGAAACCTCATGTGGAGCTATGAGTCCTGCCAGCATGTTGTGTAGACCGCGTGGAAGGCTGGAAAAGACAGCAGTGTTCAGGAGCGACACCTGTGCTGAAATCCTTGCAAGTGTCACCAAAGCAGCCTGATTTTGTCACTCATCTGCTTCGAGCTCCAGCTAATCACATTCCATGGATGCTTCTACTGTCGCTCTCTGTAGGACATAGCACACCATGCTTCTACTGTCGCTCTCTGTAGGACATAGCATACCATGCACACTCAAGAAAGACCAATCCATTCTCATTTGCAGTTCTTTTTTAGCGTTCTTATTTTCTTAAATGTGAACATAATTGTAAAATCTTTATTGACCTGTTTGTTTCTGAGTATAAACACAGTCCTACCTTTAAAAATCTTATTATTAGAAGTTAATTACTCATTTAAGTTTGATTACTTGGGAGGTTTATAAAAAATGTAAAGTACCAAAGAAACCACTTAAATAGCCTAAAGTTGGTCAGAAGAGAAAAATTTACAAAATTGGAGGCGTGCTAAACAAAACAAAATCATGTATCAGAACATTATACAAAGAGTACAAACATAATCTAGAACATGACTAAATAAAACATGAACTCATGTGTATATAACATGAAAAATGCATTACAAAATGTATAAGTGCATATATACAAATACATGTGCATATAATGTGTTAAAGAATAGAAACAGAAGTGTCAATGTCTTGAAGTGTTGCATCTTGTTTACATGCTTATATTTTATAATCTGTAGTTCATTTATATTGTAAACATTATCTCTAAAACGTATGTGGTAGTGAGAAAAAAATAGGCAATATGTGAAATAAAGTGGAATTTCTAAATGAGACATTTATAAATAAAGACCTAAGATGCAAATCAGTAAGTGTCGCACTCCTATCTGCCTTGATTTGATTGAATCATTAGCAGGAACACAGTTTTTTACAAGCATTTTCTTAGTTTCTAATAAATAATATCCTGAGAAATTCCCAATAAAATATAAAGATTCTCTAAGATTGCCCACATTTCAAAATTGTCCCTGATCACGTTTGCTTCTGTGGGAATTCTAGAGATAAAACATTTGTAGCAGAAGGTTCTAAAATCATGGAACAAACTGTTCTTAGCTTTGTGCGGTAATTTCCCAACGACACAGGAATCAGCCTTGCCCAGATAAAACTGCCGTAGCCTCCAACCCAGCACTGAGTGTCTGTCTACCCTCTTGAGTTATTTCACATCCCTTCCTTTTTATTGTTCTGTCCATGACCTTGCCCACGTAACACATTATTCATTGTTTTATTTCTTTTCTTTTTTAAATGTCTCTATTCATGTGTACCATAGGAAAATAATAATACAAGCTTCATACTGATAATGGTTTTCTTTTGAGGAATAATCAATTAACACGTAGAATTCTCATGGGAAGATCTTCCAAGTATTGCTGTAATAATAATTAATTCATGATGGCAATAGTTATTAAACGTAGCAACCAGCCTGAGAAGCAGGTGCACCATTTTCCCACATCCTAGAGAAAGATGCTGTAAGAGAGTTGTTACTTACTTCTCAACTTACAGTAAGAGTAAAATACCACTTTTGCAACATCAACATCCAGCAGTCATGAGCCCATCATGCAATGGACAACACCTTCACAAACGTGTAAAATATCCTCTTTGCAAGACACACTGAGAAAAGTTGAATGGGACTTCCCTTTCACTGTCAGGCTGAGCAAGAAGACAGGATAGTGTGCCAGGGAATAAATGTGATACAGCAAGGGTGAAAATGTAGGCTGCAGAATCAGAGAAGGTGCTAGGTGTATTCTAGTGAGGGTCAGCCTACCTGTAGAAAGCAGAGATCTTAAATGAGACAGCAAGCTGGGGCGGAACAATCAGCTGGTATTTGTTCTGTCCTGGCATTCCAGAGCTGGCAACAGTAACTTCACGCTAGGTGACAAGTCATCTGACTGCCCATAGCTGCAGCTGCCACTGAATGGGCTCCCCCTCCTACTTTCCGTGTTAATGAGCCCGAAACCAGGAAGGCTAACATCTTAGTAACCAGAACCTCTTCTGCTAGCCTTTGGTCCAGCGAGGCCAGAGGAGTTTCTTCACTCCTGTTAACAGTACATCCACAGATCTCTTATTGCTGTCCTTTAGCACTAGTAAAAATAGTAACTTACTGCCACTGCCTCACTTTTGCACATTCTGAAGGCAGAATGTGGTATGCTGATAAATATGTTCTTGACAAAAATATACACCCCATCCCCAAGAATAGCCCCAAAGTATGTCAAGGCTTCTAGTCTTCCTTAAGGTTTATTTTGATTCCTATAAAATCTCCTTATTCCTAATTTTCAGCAGTTTCGATGTTCTACCTACAGTTACAGTACACCTCAAAGACACAGAGATGCTCGAAGACACCTGTTCCACAGAGTGAAAGCTAGCTTTGTGACTTTGTGGTCATCTCCACTTTTCAGATATTTAAAAAAAAATTTTTCATTTCAAGTGGCAAATGTAAAGGAATGTTCTGCCTTTCACGTTGCGTCAGGTGCAGTACTACCAGTAGGTGCTAGGAAGACCTCCATTTTGCCCCATCAGAAACCACTACCGAAAAACTACATTTGCTTATTAATTTGGGTGAAAAGAGTAAGAATGTATACGTTATTCAATTTTTCAAAGAAAATGAGCAAATAGAAGTGATATTTATGGCAGGCAGCACGTTTAGGATGCTTAGTATAATCAGTAATTTCAAGAGAAGTTGGGAACTTGTTTCCTGCTTTTAAGAAGTTTACAGTAAGGTTGGAAAGGCTAAAAAGAAATGATGTTACACCTTTTCAGTGAAATCCACTACAGAAAAGAGTGAGAAGAATGCCCAGAGGGAGGAGAAAAATTGTCTGTATATACCAAAATAAAAGAGTGTAGCTACTAGAGACTTTTCCATTATTATTTACGTATATTTTCTATTTCTGAATGTTTGTGACGCCCAGCCTTCCACAGAATAAAGAAAAGCCCATGTTTGTTCTTGTAGGGTAATTCATTTGTATTTCTCAAAGTGGTCATTAAAAATATGTTGTATGCTCTCTGAAATAAGTTTTTGTGTGTTAGAAGAATCTTGACCAGCTACGTGAAGAAAGGTCCTTCCTATTGTTTTCAGAAGCAGAATAAAGCTTTCAGTCAACCACTAGGGGGAAATTCTGCAGTATACTGGGCAGTCTATTTCTCCAAGGCTGAAAACCCAGCGTCATGTAAGCAATGCAGGATTCCCTGAATCCACCATTCTCTACCAACTCATGCTCCAGGGTTTACACTGCTGTGCAAATCTTTGGTAAGGTCCTGTGTCTTAGCACCCCCTCTTAGATGGCTAAAAATATAGCATTAGTAGCAGGCTCGTTGGGAAAATGGGGCTGGTGTGAGAATTTGTCATACTTCACTGATGAAAGAAAAATTCTGACGCTGTGAAAATCAACTCAAAGTGAAGTAGATAGTCTGTACCTTCCTTCTGAAAATGACATACATAAATGTAATTGCATGATTTTAAAGTCATAAGTAAACCTATATGTATTTTAGATGTTGGGTAAAATAAACTATGATACATAAACTACTATCACAGACAAGAAGCACCTTTTGGACAGGAGGAATTTCCAAGTGACTTCTGTCAAGTTGTTGGATAATATTGCTTATTTGCCCTTGTTATTCTTGTAAGGCACTACAGTCATTCAGGATTTAGTTTAAAGTCACATTTATGCATTTCTTTGAAGATTCTTTCCTTTGCTCCCATCCTATCAAATGACAAACCTCTTTTCTTCACATTTTATTTGTCACTGCCCAGAAAAGGTGTGGATACCGGAACATAGCAAAGGAGGAGAGACACACTTTATGGTCCCAAACAATGTACCTCAGCCTTCCCCAGTGGTTTGGGATCAAAGAGCTGATTCTCTTAAATGATCCATTTTTAGTACCAGAATTATTATCAATGAAGTTTCATTCAACCTAATTTGCAAATAATCAAGCACTTGAAATGCACTACCACAAGTGCCAAAGATTCCTTAAATTCTTGATTTTATTTGTGAAACATTCTGCATGAATGCTGCCCGTTGTAGGGCTCTGAAGGCAAACTGGTGCATTATGTCTGGATTACCACAGTTTACAATTGACATATCACCATTTAAAAAAATGTGAAGGAAAGACTATTGATTTAAAAGCTGAATAGCAGAGTATTAAAGCATGACTATGTACCAGGAGCAGGGTTTCCGGGGACCTTGCTTGGTAATCTAAAATGGACCCAGCTGGGATGATAGCATCAAAGGCTTGTAAGAAGATGTTATTTATTACAATCTTGGAAACTAAATGTGAAATATATAATTTTGATTTATTTCCATTTTGCCATTTATTCATAAATTCAGTTAGGAAATTTCTTTTAAAAAATATCTGGAGTCTGAAGATTTAACTTTGAAAAAGTGCCCCAAAGCTTGCAAATTATGTTCTTATATGATGCACAGGTAGTAAATAAATGTGGAAAATTACTCTAAAACTTACTCTGGCTCTCAGTGTTGTGCATAGCACTCAATGTTTCTATGAGCACTGAATGAGCACTGCTTGTGGCTCTGTGCCTGAACGAATCAGGCTATGCAGCCCAGGTCCAATGTTGCTCAGTTTCACAGTATCATGTCTTACAGATGACATCGATGACCAATGAAGGCAGTGCTAGCACTAACTGACTGCAGTAAGTGGCTTGTGCAGGCCCTCATCTTACCTGCCTGATAAGTGCTGATGTAAGACCATCAGTCAGGAAAGGGACTTTGCACACAAAGCCCTTACTGACGCTCTGAGGTCTCTTCCTCCATTTAAAGGCTGCTCTTGCTGTATCTTCTCCCTAGAGCCACGTCTTTCATTTGTGTCTCACTGTGCGCCTATGTTCACCAGTAAGCCCAGGCAGGTCGTCTGATTGGAAACTCCTGGGGGGTGTGTGTGTGTGTTGGGAGAGGCGAGGGGCAGAAGTTCAAATGTCTCAAACTTTTCTTGGAATCTTAGATGCAACTCAGCATGTTCTCTTACACAGCTAGCCCTCAAGCCACACTCCTGGTGTTTAACCATGTTATGTTTGCATCTGCACAGGGGCAGAAAATAAAGATCAGCTGTTACAAGGTCATCCATGCAAGGTTGTAGCTAGTCTAATATGATTAAACTTTGAGTAATAGTGAGTAAAAGTAGCTTCACGTGTTTCTAGGTTACTTGTGAACATTGCATCTTTCAGTTTTGTGGTTTATTTCTACATGAACTCTCAAACATGCACTTAAGATTTCAGCATTCTTGCCGACTCCAGGTGTAACTTCATGTCCATGGAACCAATATTTCCCACATAATCACCACAATCAATATTTATTTAAAAAAAAACAGAGAATTTGAAGGCATTGAAACATAAATACACAGCTGAGCAAAATTAAAGACATTATAGACTATCATATTGAAAAATTCCATTTTAAAAAATTCGAGATTTGGTAATATTCTACATACTGAATTATTTAGATTAAAATAATGCATGCGAAAGTATAAAAGCCCACTGATGTTCATCAATGCCTTTTTAACTATGCAATAATAATAGATCTTCAACTAGGTCAGACACATTCCAGTGTTTCCACACACACCTAGCACATCCACTCGAAGTATTAGAGCACACAGACACACACAATACGTGTCTTTCACGGCCACTGCTTTCCACAGTGGCACAATGTTCTTTCCAACACAGGTGAAAATGTTGAGGTTTCACAGGTGTGTTTAAAGCTGCACCTCTAAGCAAAAGTGTCTCAATACCTAGTTCACAGTAGTAAAACATATTTGTTTGCCATTGTCTTTTAACTATCATGTCTAGTAAAACTAAAAAGTATTATGATTTGAGTTGATCACTTCTTTCCTCTGAAACAGAAACACGAAAGTATGTTGGTAACATTATCATGTGTCTTCGGACCTTGAGTCTGATCACATTTCTATCCATCAACAATATCATTATTATTTTATATTGAGAAGAATGAATGATCACGACCCCTGAGCACTGTCCACTTGATGAAAATGGAATGCGTGTACACACATAGGCACAATCCCGACACAGACACTTGGTACACAAAAGAGAATCAGACAGGGTCCTACCCAGCGCGGTTCCGTTCAGGAGTTACTGCTGCACGCACCAGCTCACTTGCCCATCATCCATGCTGCTTTTAAATACTACACAGCAGTTGACACTCCAAGTCCGCCCGCTGAAGTTCTTCCTTCTGCTCCGGGAAATGGCAATGCTGCAGAGGGTCTTGTTGCAGCTGCCTCAGTCCTGCAGACAGCGCCTCGGAGCGCCGGGTTGAGCCCTGCCGCTCCAGGCTCGCGCTCCCCGGCAGCTGCAGCTGGCCGGTCCCTGGGTGGGCAGCACGGGCGCGGGGGCGCCATCTGGAGGGGCCTCGAGCAGCTGCGGAGGATGGGGGACAAGTGTGGGCGGAACCAGAATGTCAGCAGATTCTTTGTTAAGTAAGCCACTGGGTTTATTTACCCATTCCGGTGCACGTCCAAAAAGGCGGGGGGGCGGGGGGGGGATGGAGGGGAGAAAAGGGAAACGCAGCAAAAGCACCTCCCATCGCCTGTGCAATTTCGTATTTCACATACAAGCGTGATCTCATGCGTGTAGAAGCATGAGGCTTTAGCTCATTTTGTTTCTGGTGACTCATTTAACAGAAAACAATGTATGCAGACTACTATAACAAGTTTCCTAGATTTTGGTATTTAACTCCAGTAATGTATTCCGAAAGAGAAATCTGTACCTCTCAACTGACCCAATACAAGCTCTGTGATTATCCAAACTCACAAGGCTTATCCTGAAAATGCTTAATGGGTTTGAGATCAATGCACTGCACTGCCTTGAGTGAGACAACAAGGAAAAGCCCTTCGCTTGTAGTTCCTGCGCTCAGGTATGCATAGAAGACCGGAACATTCTAGCGAAATTCTTAATTCCCTTCTATCTCTCTCTTAGCTTCTTTCCTGTAAAGATGATGATTAGTGCAACTGAGTGAAATGTGAGTTTATTTGGTTCAATAGGACACGTGAAGGCCTGTCTAGTGGGATATGCGGTTAAAGAATGGTGATTGGACAGTCTTTATTCCCCAGAGAGCACACATGCGTTCTTGCCCACTTCCATAAGCCACCCCAGTCTAATTCCTCCGTGTCTCAAAATTTGGAATATACCGTTTCTCCAAAATTAAAATCCCACTTGTCTAGTGCTCTGTGCCTTGCCTTGGGAGTGTCAGCCGGAGTTTAAATGCTGGGTGAAGGCCGTTTGCGGAAATTCTACCGCAAATTTTTATTCCCATGTAGGAGATAAGTGAATAGCTTTGTTTTTTCATACACATGTTATCAAACTCCCTTGAAGAAAAAGTTTTCTGTTAGAAAGAGCATGGGCCACGTATTTAAATCACACTTTTCTGTGAGTTTGGAAAGATTCTCGTATGGGTTTTAATAGGATGGAAATGAAGCCTAACTATGCATTTCCTCATTCATGTCTCCTAACATTTGGAAATTGAAAATGTATTTTATAAACAAGTGACTCCTAAATTACACATTTAAACTATCCTATGGTGAATGATGTATAGAAATTCTTCAAAGGCAAAACAATAAGTATATATTGATTAGGATTGTAAGTGGAATACATAGCATTTGGAAACTCTTAAATATATGTCTGATTAAGCACAGATATGGCCAACATTTACCAAGAAGTTTATATGAGCATTTAGATAAAATATGCAGATAAGTTGGGAGATAATTTTACTCATAATTGTTTAAGTACTCTCCAGCATTTAAAATTATTTTAATGAAAAAAAAAAACACAATAATACTCTTTAAGGAACTTGGATAAAAATCTGCATTAGATTTTATTATTCTTAACAAAATAAAATGACGACTAAGAGGATAGATTATATATTTTCTTATAGTTTATTGCAGTAGACCAGACATTGCTTAAATGAATAGTCAGCATAGGGTTTCACACGGCTGCATTCAAGCGTAAGTCTCAAGTGAGCTGTATTTTGATCAGTCTGACTAAAGAACAACTTGTTCCTAAGTTCTATTAATTTTCTGCAAAATTAGTGTCCTTGAGGCTATAGAACCCATTGTGTGCCCCTTCTCCAAGGCTAGTAGGAAAATGTGCATTCATGTCATGAAGGGACCAAGTCATTCTTTTAAGCACTTTCACTTCATTTTGCCAGATCCATCCAGGATAATCCCATTTGTGGCTGGGACTTGAGTTATAACTGAACAATCTCACCATCGTTGTCATATTTTGTAGAGTACATGCAAGTGGCAGTTGTACCAACAGAAAGGACAGGATACTATCACAGAGTATGTCTGGGGCAGATCTATGGAAACTTGGAATCTCTTGCTTACCAATTAAATGTCAGGTAAAACAGAATGAGAATGAATTGCTCTTTTATGGTCGTTAGGGTCAAGGTAAGGACATGGTCTTCTTACCACTTCAGTGCTGTACGTGTGTAGCTGTATCTATCACGCATAGACTATTGTAACGACAAACACTGGAGAACCCTCCAAGCAGGACAAGCACTGACACAGCAGGGAGAGGCACAGAACTGAGAACTAATGTCAGACTCATGAACAACACACAGGACGATGAAGTCCTGCCCTGCACATAGAGCTGAAATGTTTATGTTGCCTGGCTACCTGCCCAAAATCCGTTACAATTCATCAGCCAAGCTCTCTGATTGCTCAGTGTTATTAGACCAGGAATAAACATTTGATCAAAAATAATATATCCAGAGGTTGACCAATACTCTGGTTTGTTTGGCCTTACTGGAAAATTAAGTCTATCTAATTACATTTTCAGGAAATTGCACTAATGTAAAGGAGGGAAATTTCCAATGAAGAGGGAGGTTGCAACTGACAGATCACATTGCAGTTACGAGCTATATGCTAGTGGATGGAAAGAAAGTCACGTAATAGATTCAAAAGGAAGGAGAAATTCAAGCTAACCTTTGTTTTGGAAGCAAGGAGGAAGCCATGGAAGAGAGTGGAGGAAAGGAAAAAGGGAATACTATTATATTCCTAATCTTTTGTCTTTTTGTTCTGATGTCACATTAACATGAGAAAGCACCAGATATTAAAAATAAACAAAATTACATAAAAACAAATAGAACTTTCTTGATACATTCATGTGAATTTGGTATTATGTACTTCTCCATGTGCTACAGATATCACAATGGATTAAACAAAGTCCATATGTTCATGAAACTTATTTTTGCAAATGGCCGATAGCAAATATACACAAGCTAAATGTGTTACCCATTTTAGCTGGAAACCTGTCAAACACAATGCTGAACAAAGTGCTACTTGAGTAAGAAGGTGAAGACTGTCTATTTGATCACCTGTGGTGATGGTGAAGACACCCTTCTGTTGCTGGAAAGGTTGTTGTGGGGAACAGGTGTTGAACAAAGATGCCGAGACACGTCTCTTATTTATGAGTCAAAGGAAAATCAGGATGGAAAATCTGCCTGTGATAGTTGGAGTATTAAAATAAATGATTATTATGGCTCATATACGGAGTGAATAAACCCTGTGGAGCTTGTGTGAAGACACCGGCTACAGTGGGCGAGGCAGGATGCCACCAAAGGGTTACCAGAAGATTATATAAGAACTATATTTTTAAGAGTTACCCTTACTGCTGTAAGGAACAGATGGGAAGTGAGGGAGGTGACAGGGAGGCCGTGTGGACCCTGAGGGAGACAAAGAGTGTCCTAATTTCCTGTGAAGTTTCCCAGAGGTCTGACTGCATTTGTATCAGTCCTTGACTTCCACAGAATCATACTGTACATCCTGATGGGACATCGGGGCAGAGAGAAAGCAAGAGAAAGATTGACGGTGTCTCCACTTTATTAAAGTAAATTTCTTGGGTCTCAATTCCATACAAAGGGAAAAGTAAAGATTCTACATGGCAAAAAGACTCTAGTCTGGCCTGATGTGTAACGACTACCAGATTATTGCATTTCGGTTGCTTCTCTCCGCCAGGTTGAGTTGTATGTAACAGGTCCGTGCAGAAATTTGTATTGACCAAAACCTCCAAGAAATGTTAGGTGCATTTGTGACTTGGATATTCTGGGCTTAGTTTATGTATTTTTTATTAGGCAAAATATATTATAATATTTTAATATGCTATCTTTTATTAATGATAGAAAATGCAAAAAACATACTTATGCAGGATGGATGTCATCATATTATTGAGAAGACGTTTTATAAGGGGCATGTTTCTGAAGTACTAGAAAAATGTCAGCCTCCAACAAATGATTTTTCTATCTTGTGTCATGAGAGTAATACAAGTTGCTAAGTAATTGAATATTTTCTTCAATATCAATGAAAATGTATTTAGAATACATAGTATAATACTTAGCACAGAGCTATTTTTTTTTTTTGCATTTTATTACAAAATAAAATAGGTGCTGTCCCACCTGAGAGACAACCTGTTCAAGCAAATGTTTTATGAAGGAATCAGGTACTTCATTTTCAAATGATATAATATAAAATTGTAATCAGCCATAAAGTCTTTCAAAGTGAAACAGAGCAGCTAGTAGTTGTCATCACTATATTGGTGAGATTAGGCATTTGGCTACTACACTTTCGACGAAAATACTCAACTAAAACAACAAAGAACAATAGTTTTTATGTCATTTCCCTTTAAAATATGTGCTCAACATTAACATAAGTGCTCAAATATAAAACTGTTATTTTTCTTCTAGCTATCTCTCTTTTTTTCTATTTGTGGCAGTTTGCTGATTTTTCCATGAATGTTTCTAAGCATAGCATAGTTTTTCTTAAGATGTTATCTATTTTTATCGGAAAATTGAGAGACAGAGAGGAAGATCTTCAATCCGCTGATTCACTCCCCAAGCTGCTGCAATGGCTGGAGATGCGCCTATCCGAAGCCAGGAGCTTTCTTCAGGTCTCCCACATGGGTGAGGACAGAAAGCAGGGCCATTGGGATTAGAAGCAGCGCCCATAATGGGATCCCAGTGGGTGCGAGGCAAGGACTTTAGCCACTAGGTTACTCTACCTGGCTTATATTTTATGACTCTTTCTAGAAGATTGCTTATAGTTTGGGGAGTGGTGAACTCCATCAGGGGTTCACATCTGATAATTTTGTCGTTAAAAATCGTGAATGATGGACTGCCCTGCAGCCTAGCAGAAAAACAAACAAACAAACACTGCTTGAAATGCCAGCATCGTGCATGGGTCCTGGCTTTGGGTACCACTGCTCTAGTTCCAAGCCCGCTTCCTGCCCAGGAAAAGCTATAAAAGACAGAGTAAGTGCTTGGGTCCTTAACACCCACCTGGGAGCCAGGATGAAGGTGTTGGCAGCTGCCCTCAGCCTGCCACAGCCCTGATCCTTGTGGCCATTTGCTCAGTGAAGCTCTTTCTCTCTCTATCTTTGATTTTCAATTAAATTGAAAATATTTCTAACTACATGAGTGGTGTCTTAATCATCACATGTGCTTATTGATATTTCTTATTATTAAAATAAATATTTGCAAAATATGAACATTTCCACACACCATTTTTAAAAATTCACCACTATCTGAGGAAATAAAATTCAGAATATTATTCTATAAAAGAAGAATATTCTGTCTGTCTTAAGGGAAATTAAAAGCTGGCACCATATAGGATTGTATGCTTATGATCACATGCCAAATGTCAAGCAAAATTCAATTTCAATATGCAAAAGACAACGGTACGGCATTTGAGAATGTTTAAGAACTTCAAAACATGAAGGGACATTTGGAGAAAATGCAGTCTAAAATAAGTTGCTTGCCAAAGCCTCAGTACAGTGATAAAGAGACAGCGGATAAGTTCAAGGCAACTTCAGTGAGGTGGATTTAAATAAATCTCTTTAGGAATTGCTGACATGACAAACATATCCAGTGTTTCATAACATTTTCTACTACACTTTAAATGCAAGGCTGTCCAGAAGCTTTTATTGTCTGTGAATTGTGGTCTGTAAGCACGTTGAAATCTTTTATCTTACCGCATCGCTGGGAGGGCATTAAAATTTTTCATCCCCGGCGGCGTGGTCTAGCGGCTAAAGTCCTCGCCTTGAAAGCCCCGGGATCCCATATGGGCGCCTGTTCTAATCCCGGCAGCTCCACTTCCCATCCAGCTCCCTGCTTGTGGCCTGGGAAAACAGTGGAGGACGGCCCAATGCATTGGGACACTGCACCCGCGTGGGAGACCCGGAAGAGGTTCCAGGTTCCCGGCATCGGATCGGCGCGCATCGGCCCGTTGCGGCTCACTTGGGGAGTGAATCATCGGACGGAAGATCTTCCTCTCTGTCTCTCCTCCTCTGTGTATATCTGGCTGTAATAAAATGAATAAATCTTTAAAAAAAAAAAACTTTTCATCAAATTCTTTACTAAAATCAGCTCCATTTGGAAGCATCCATTTCAGAGGCAGGTACTAGTGCATAGTGGGCTAAACCAACATCTTCAGCAAGGGCATTCCATGGGGGCGCATGTTCCTGTATCAGCTGCTGCGGTTTTGATCCAGTGCCTTGATGACACAGAGGGAGAGATCTGTGCTTCGGCCTCTACAGCCACATGGGGAATCTGGAAGCAGCTGCTAGCCCTGGCTTCAGGGTGGCTCTGCCACACATCCTGCAGCCTTCTGGAAGGGAATGAGCCATCAGGAGCATCCGCTATCTCTCTCTCTGCATTCCATATAAATAATCCTAAAAATCATTCTACCTTTGTGTTCTTAAATAACTGAAAATTTTAAGAAAAAAGGTAGAACTTTGAATTTACAAATAAGCTTTCATGATTTTGGCTCTCTGACATTTTAGCTCTTACCAGTACTAATTCTCCATTATGTTGTAGAGATCTATTTTTATTCTTATTTGCAAATATGCATTTACTTATTTGAGTGAAAGAGGAAAAAAGAGAGAGGAACAGACCTAGCAATAAAGAAATCTTTTGCCTTCTGGATCACTCATTAAATACCCACAGAAGCTAAGAGGCTGGATCTCCCTCGGGGTCTCCCAGGGACACGAGTACTTGGGCTGTCCTGCTCTGCTTTCACAGTCCAGCAGCCAGGTCTGCAACCAGCCCTCCAACACAGAAGCTTTTCATGGCTGTTAAGACTCTGACTACCCACACTCTCCATTACAGTTCCTGGATTTGAATCCCACTAGCAATCCCAACTCCAAGAGCTACTTTATGCATTTCCTGAGTTTCCTGTTCCCTGAATGCACTGGCCCAGGCCACCTGTTACGGACATTTAAGAAATGAATTAGTAAATTGAAATTGAATTTTTTGCTCTCTTTCTCTCTCATTTTTTTTTCAAGTACATACAAATTTAACATTCTTTCATAAATATGAAACAAATGCATAATAATGGAGGGAGCTAGAAAAAAAAGAACACACGTAGAACTTGAAACACACTGCTGAAAGAATTTTGATGAAACTTGATGAAAAGGTTAAACTATTGCTAGCAATGTAGTATCCTTCACATTTCTCTAGTTAATTCTTCCCATCAAATCTACAGATTCTTGGCTTCACTGACCGACTTAGCAGTTACTCTTCCTCTAGCCCCCAATTCATCTCTTCAACAATGAATAGTTAATGCTTTTCTACATAACAGGTAAGTGTCTTGGCAGGAATATGCTTATCACCCACATAAAAAGAAAGCTCATCGTCTTAGAATTTTAAACAAGTCTGCATGTGATATAACCAAGACAAACGAACGCAAACATATTTCTTTTGTCAGTTCTATTTCTCCAAACTTGAAATGGCAGTCTTGAAGCAAGCTCTGCGTCGTAAGTGAGCAAAGTTCAGACCGGTGGAAGTTCTCTAGGCTTTGTGACATACAGATTCAGATATTAACGGAACCACCCAGTCTACACAACCTTCCGAGGCTCTGCTAAGCCTCAAATGTTATTCTACAAAATTATTCTCACTCTTTTCTCTCTGGGCGTATGTATTAAACAATCCGCCTTCCTGCTAAAGTTGATGTGGTTCACCTCTTAAGATTCAATCATCAGCTTACTTCAACAATGCATTTGATGTGGTTCCTCTTCATGTATTTCACAACCTTTTCTTAATCTCAATAATTTCCATTTTAGAATTTGTTGATTATCAATAAAGCTTAAAGTATCCAATAGAGGAGACAATACTTTTCTATGTCTAATTCAGCCTACAAATTAAAAAAAAAAGGTTTATTTTGTATAGATTTATTTTTAAGGTCTGAAAATAATTCAATTACCTTTGAGATTAGAAGACTTGTTTATTTCAAAAATAAGCTGAGGTTTCATTTAGTGGGTATCTGTAGAGTACATTGAAATGTTTTAGTGAAACATGATACAAAAGATCAATGTCTAATTGGATATCTTGTAACTCCTCCATATTTATAGCTTATTAGTTATAATGATAATGCAGTTGCACAAATCTATGCTGATTCACTGCATTTTCCACAGCTTTTTAAAAAATAAATATAGTTTCAGATTGCTTTGCAACTTTTTCATGTGATATAAAATATGTCTATCATATCTCTTTAACAGATGTATAGGAAAATCTATTTGTATTGCAATTCTGCAAGTACGTAGCACTCTATCTTTATGTGGAACTACTGTTTAGCACTTTAAATTTCAATAAACACCAACAATCCCCAAACAGAAGAAAAGTGAAACGATACTTACTGATTTACCATATTTTTATTTGCTTACTTCTACAGGCTTAATTTGTGGTTAGACAACTGTGTGAAATAAATTTCCAGTTGCTTCAACAATAATATTTCTAAAGAGGATGCAGATAGCCTTCTCATGATTAGCAAAGATGCAATTTGTTGTTGCCCCTAAACATTATTTGGAATAGACTAGGGAACAAAAATGACATGCTTCATGAAAGTCTGGACAAATGTTAGAGACGTGAATTTAATTTGTTGAAGACCTACTGATACTGTACATAACAGCATTTAGAGTTAGGAACTTCACCAGTACATCTTCTACAACCCGATGAACAGTTTTCTATTGCTATTGTAATGATACATATTTCCAAAGGATGAGGGAAATATATGGAGATAGGAAAAACATGCCTACTTTAGTCATTTGAAACCACTGTTCTTCCGCGAAAGCACAGAAATGTTGGAAAGAAACTGCATTTTGCAATGTCTTGCATATGCCAACCAGCAAAATTGAAGCATTTTGTGTTGAGCTGAAAGTTATATCCTATATACTGTGTTTTTCTTTTATCTATTCCATACATTTAAAAAAAAAACTTTTTTTCTTTACAAGATTTTTTTCCTTTTCACAAGAAAAATAGTTCATTAACACAAAGCCGTGACATAAATGTCATGGGGGAAGCACCAAAACATCCCAACATGGAATCAAAGACTCGTGCCTGTGAACCCACTGCGCTTTTGTCTGGCGTCAAATGTCTGTATTGGAGGCGGCCACTGTCAGGGGTGGCAACATAGTGAGCTCTTCCGTCACCGTCAGGCCATGCCAACCTCTAAGTACACACAAAGGCGTGTGTTCAAAGTTGCTTTCACCAACAAATAAGCTTGAAAATCAAGTAGTGAAAATATTTGAAAAGGCAGAAATAATGCAGTTATTTTAGGATTGCTGTTGTCTGATCTCTCTCAGAGTGACTCTGAAGTCTCCAGCACTTAGGCTCAAGGGCCATGTGTGTGATTTCACACTTGCCTACGGAGAATATGCTGTACCCAGGGATGATTTGCTTCGAATTGAGCAACCACCTGAAAAGGCCAGAGACATGTCTGTGACTCATCAGCCTCCTGGAGCTGTTTGCCTTCTCCTAAATCACACTGATTTGTTAAAGGGATGAACTCCTCTGGTTTCCTACACCCGGAGACCTAGTGGTGAAGCACGCAGGACAAATATTGTTTCAGATCTATGTGCTCATAAAGAGTAAATTCACGGGCAAGAATCATTTACCTAGAAAATACTGAGGACATGTTTAAAATCAATGGCAACAGCTGTAAATTTGTGTATATATATATATATATATAGAGAGAGAGAGAGAGAGAGAGAGAGAGAGTCTTCATTGCATGGCACCTTTGCCACTTTCTATGTCATTGTGGATAACTCACTTCTAGTCTTAAACAATATTAATTATTTTGAAAAACAGATTGTAGCACTATAAATGTTATATTCATACACACATATAAAAACACACATTCGTGAGTACATAACATGATCTTTTACACAAAACCAATGCATTTATATATATATATATATATAAAAACACACATACATACATACATTAAATAAACAGCAAATACACAGGCCATTGGTTATCGCCATGGCCAGTCTGCACTTCTCTGGTTTAGTGAATCCAATGGTATCACCTGCAGAGTGCAGTAAAGCTCACAAGACAAAGGTTAAAGTTGTATCTTCAGGCCTGACTTTCATAGATTTTCATATTTACATTCAAATGTGTTTCTTTGTGAAGGGTGAGCTAGAGATCCTTTGAAAGTTTTCAAAACTAGGGTCAAGTGCATTCAACCTTGGCTTGTGTTGGACAACTGACCACTTTCACTTCGGGCAGGAACAACCAGAGATACAGAGATGACAGCGCAGGCCTCCTTGGCTCAGTTGGGCAGGAAGTGCTGGACTGACCTCTTCCCATCATCGCTGATGAAAGGGTTCTAGCACAAGAATTACTTTGGTTTACGCCGCAGATTGAACGGAACATTAAACAATCGCATTAGTATGAGTGCAGTGGGGTAATGTTATCATAATACTTTCTCAAGAATGTAAGTACCCTTATCTAATTTGTCACAGAATGGCGTGGGGGCTTTTTCCAGGGAATGTCTTCACTCTTGCCCTCCGGTTCTGTCCCCCCACCCACAGCAAGTGTAAACAGATGAGGAAATGCGTGTACTCTCAAGTTGTCATGAAGCCTCATGAAGGCGGGAGATCACTGCAAATGCTTGGAAACGCTCATCCGAGGAGGCTGGTGAGACCGCCCACCAACACAGCTCAGATGTTCCTAATTTGATCTCCCAATCCCCCAGTTTGGGCTGTAATTTTCCAAACAGCCGTCTACCAGTACCTCATTTGCAAAAGTTAAAATCAATCCAGAAGGAAAGAATGCTGACTTCCTGGTGCTCGGTTTTGTAGGATTTCTCCTGGTAGAGCTGCCAGACTGTGACGAGAGAGAGAGAGAGAGAGAGAGAGAGAGAGAGAGAGAGAGAGAGAGAGAGAGAGAGAGAGAGAAGAAAGAGACTGAGGAGAGGAGCGAGGGAGAGGGGAGGAGAGAGGAGGAGAAAAGAGAAGAAGAGGGAGAGAGAGAGAGAGAGAATGAGAACCACTTGCTTCCTTGCTTCCTGAGCAGGGATTTGCCTGCGATGCCGGGCCAGGGGACTGCGGCGGCTGATTTACACAGTTGGCGCGGAGGAGGGGCCGGGGGTGCGGGAAGGGGGCCCAGCTGGCGGAGGCTCCGGCAATGGGGGCTGATCTGGGGGCTCCTAAGCGCCGCTCCCTCGGTGTGCGATTTGGGGGCGGCTGATGGATTTTCATTCGGGTTCCAGCCCTGCGTTTGCTATCTTGCCTCCCTTAATACCCGACCGGGCGCTCCCAGTTTTAGGAGCAGACGTGGGTAAGTAACGTGTAATCCGATTTCAGTTCTTCTCCTAAGGCCGTCAGAGTGGCACTTTTAAAGCAGGTCAGTCTTGAAAGATGCCGCCGCCAAGCATCTCCTCGGCCTGGGCCGGTCGGACGCCCCCTCCCCCCACCCGGCCTGGACCGGAGAAGTGAGGATGCCAGGATGGTGTGCAAGCAGGGCGCTCGCTCGCTCGCGGCCAGCGGGATCTCTGCGCCTTGCAGCGCCGCCCGAGGTCTCCCACACCCGAGGCGCATTCGGTGTGTACAGCCATACTGTTGTACTTGTGTCTCCTCTCCTGCCTCTCTCCCGCCCCCCAGCACTCCACCCTCCACCCCTCACCCTTAGCGGTCTGACCAGGGCTGCTCTCTGAGACACTGTCACCCCCTTCCTGCCGCCTTTGCGCCTCTTCTTCACTCCTGTTTTCTCCGGGCTACACAGCAGCACGACCCCCCACTACCGCCCACCCGAAGGGCAAAGAGCGCAGCCACCCTTAGGCGAAGGCAAGGGGCGCCTTCCGTCTCCCCGGATCGCAGGAGGCCTCGGGCAGGGAGTGTGTGCTGTGGAGTGACAACCTTTCAGGGAAGGCAGAGTCCGAGAGCAGCCAGGCTCGCCGCTGGGAATCCACAAGCCGGGATTCTCAATGCGAGCAAGGCAGACGCGGGACGCTCGCGCGGCGTGCCCGCCATCGGGGACACCGCGAGCTGTGGTGGGGAGCCACCCCCAGACACCGGCCGCGCTGCGCTAGGTGCGCGCCCAGCTCCATTGGTATGCAGCGACCATTTCCCTGCAAGCCTCAGAGGTGGAAGCACTTGAAAGGAATACAAGCGGGATCCGGTAGCCTTCCGGAAAGTTGCTAACCAGAAGAGGATACGCTGCCAGTTTCCACTAAGATGGATACAATTGAGACTGCTCGCAGAGTTTGCCGGTGGCGCTGGGAAGCCCCCTCGCTGCAACCCACGGACATCGTGAGCGCTCTGCTCCGCTAGGTACTCGCCGCCATCCCTTCCTAGTTTGCTTAATTGCAACCAGTGCATCTCGCTTGTAGGGTTTGCAGCGCACATCACAGCAGAGTTCGGCCGCCGCGGCTTTCGTTCGCTCACAGGTGCTAGGGGTTGGTTGCATCTCGGAAGCGGATCAGTTAGCTCTAAGGATGATGGTGGAAGGAGGGGTCCTGGAGACTAGCACACCCTCGGACCCCCGTTTCTGGGGAAAGAAATCGTAAGTAACTCCGATAAATAGGCCAGGTGGCAGAGAGAACGACCCCTCCCCCCCACCCCCACCCAGCAGATCACTCGCTCCTGTTGTGGGAGAAAGAAGCAAAGCCGCTAGAGCTTTTCCTAATTTTCTGTTTCTGAACAGCCCTATTGTGCGTTTCATCTGGCGACAGCGGATTGGAAAAGGATGTGAGGGAGACTCGAAGCGCTTCAGAGAATGAATGATGCAGCATTTTAATTATTTGTTCTAGAGGAGGTCGTTCTGCTTCCATATTGGAATATTTAATCTTCGATTTGGAGAGATTAGTGGGCTGGGAGAGCCTGCAGTGGGAGTGGGGAGGTGGGCAGAGGCACCGCGGGGAGAAAGGGCTGCTTGTCCTCTGTCTGCACAAACAAATGGTGCCGGGCGCTCCCAGCAGGACGCGGAAGAAGCCGGGCCCTGGGGCCCTGCGTCCTGGAACTTTTGGAGCTCCCCTTTACCCCTTAGGTACCTGAAACACGCTATCCTGAAATGAATGGGAGGAAAAGGATGAAACAGCCTTTAGGACATGGCCTAATCCGGACTTGAGAAGTGTTGGGGGTGGGGTCGTAGTTATTGGGGAAACAGACTATGTGCAGGGAGGACAGTTCATAGCCACAAGGAAGCGCAGGGCAGCCTCCCTGTCACCCACTGATGTTATTAAATCATGGTTCCGATAAAATCCATGCAAACAGCCCCCACCTTTGCACAGAGTACTGAAGGCACTGGGTGTTGGGTGGGGGTGGGGGGGTAGGCGTGGAATTACTCTGGCTCTGGGATCGGGCTGTTGGTGTTGGCTTGCTGCTTGACAGAGCCCTGTCTGAGAATAGGGTGGGTCTGGAATCCCAAGAGTGTGGACTGTTACAGTATTCTGCCAGCTGCTTACTTATTTTCTGGTTGCTGTGGCTGTCTTGCCTACTGGAAGGCAGTGGACACATTGAGGGTCCTTTTCAATGTACAATTTCGTGTGAATCACTTGGTGACGTTTGACACATTTTCCAGTTCTGTGATGCGTGTTTTGGTGGTTAGTAAGAAACTGATAGAAAAGCTGTGTTTTGCTTTAAATGTTGGTTTTGTAAGCAGTACTTCAAGTGAAAGCCATGACTACCTAGTAACTCTGAGCCTTTTTGGCAACTGAGGTTCAGCTAGGTGTTTAGTGACCAGTGAGTCCCTCCCCTCTCCTCTCCTGGGGAATTGATGATGGTATGATGTGTGTTGAGGTGAGGGGTATGAATAAGCCGTACACCATTCTAACTAAGGAGACACTCTTCTGTACACTTAAGCTTCCCTTAGATGCATTTCTTTCCGACAGGACTGTAGAGCTCCACTTGAAGTAGTCCTATTATAGGATTGCTGTCAACTGAAATTTCGTGTCCCCTCTACACAGCACCATCTTTTTCCAATTCCGCCCACCCCTTTGCTGCCTACCTTATGCTTTCCAAAAATTCCATGGAGAAATATTTGGATTAAAAAAAAAATCCAAGCTCTGAAATTCTAAGCCTTGTGCCCTCCGAGTTTTTCCAGGTAGAACAAAGTGCAGCCTGCTCTCATTGATCTGAGTGGGCTACATCTCCTCTCTGAGTAACGGCTGGTTTCTGGTTTGAAAAAGGTAGAAGATAACGCGTAACTGTTAAAGTCGGGCAAGTGAAAGGCTTTGAGCTGCAGCACCAGGACCAGATTCCTGGTGCAAAGGGATCGAACCAAAATGCAGGAGCAGCTCAGTCCCAGGTGCTCAGGCTGTGTGGGCTCTTCTTCAGGACACTCAGAGAGAACCAGTCAGATTCAGCACTTCTGCCCTGGGCACCTGGCATTCCCTTCATCTTCACCTTTGGACCCAATATCTGCTCTGACAAGAATTGTTAGGGATGGCCTCACTTTCTTAAACCATTTGTGCTTGTGAGAAGAGTGTGAAAGCTGGAGCAACAAAACAGTCCAAGGATGGTTTACTTCAGAGGAGAGAGAGAGAGAGAGACAGACTGAGAGGGATGGAGCACAGCAAGAAGAAAATGTCTACCCCAGCTCTCTTCTTCCCCACCAAAGGAACGTTTCCTTAGGTCGGGCTCATCTCCCTTCCTTCTTGCTTCTTATTTTGTCCATTTGTCTTCCAGACCCTTCCACTTCTTTTTTTCCCTTGTCCTTAAGCACATGCGTGCACACACCAGCACACACAAGCACGCGGCCACATACACAGGCACACATTGCTGAATAGTCAGGGCTTCCTAGTGCTCGCTCCCGACCACATGCTAAGCGCGCCCCCCTGCTTGGAGCTCAATTCGTGACGTGGAAAGCCAGATCCAGGGTTACAGCACATGCTGTTATCTTTTTTTTTAAGGGGGGGTGGAATCCAGCGAGAGAGAAGTCCGAGATTCTGCACCGTGATTGAGCCTTCCTTCCCTGCGCTTCCTCCTGCCCTTCCAGTGCCCAGGGCAGCCGAGAGCTGCCACCGCGGCCACGGCCGAGCAGGAAGCCCGCCTCAGCCCCTTCCCCTCCCTGCTCTATTGAGGGTGCCAAGCGGCAGTTCTGCATCCTAAAGCCCATTGAGGAGCCTGCTGCATTCCTTGCACGTCTCCAACTGGCTTTCCCTCCCCTTGCATGTGCTGCTCGCCCCCCTTCCCCTTTGCTTCAGTCTCAGCAAGAGGAGGGGGGAGAGAAGAGATAGGATTTATGTTGAAGCGCCACCCCCTTTCAATGTTAAGCACTAAAAAAAATCTGCAAAATAGGTAAGTCAAAAACATCTGGAGCCTGTCTTGCCTGAGCTTTAGGGAAACTGAAAAAGAAAAAAAACATTTAAGAAAAGAATGGTGAAGAGGAAATAGCTGAAGGAGACAGGGATGCCTAGCTGATGCGGCAACAGAGCCTGGCCCCTGGTTCCTTCCAGCCCTCATCTGAACTTCATTGTTTCTAAAAACTGCGACTTGCATGGCTGAGGCAGATGCCCTTTGCTTTCTGGCAGTTTCTCCCTTCCTCACAGCTGTGTGCATTATAGACCAGTTAAACGTGAAGGTTTATTCTTTTCCCTTTTCCATATAAATTATGTCATTGTATGTTAAAGGGTTGGTGAAATACCGCTTTGAGGTGTGCATGTCTGCTTAGGTAGTAAATGTATGCCCAAACGTCTGGTTGATTTTTATCGATTAAAATCAACCATTCAATTTTGATTGATATCTCGGTGAGTCATAGGGCTCATTTAGTAAAACTGCATTCTTATAATTTATTTATGTGCACATTTTTTATATACTGATGATATTAGGACAGGAATGAAGGCCGTGGGGAAAGGTTTGGTGTGGAGAGGAGTGCACTGTATGTTTCTCAGATGGGGAGAGTTATGTCTTCTGAAATATACTGCCTGTGGTAGGTTATTTAGCAGCAGGTAAGAACTGAATTTCCTTCTCTTAGATATAGCATCCCAACCAGGCACCTGCCCTTCCAGCTTTTCAGCTTTCCACCTTGATCACGAAGGCACATACACCTTGCAAACGAAGCTCCAAAACTTTCAATTCAGACATTCCCAGTTCTAGCATCCTTTAGCTGTCACTATCTTTAGCTCTCACACTTGCATAGAGTTATTCTTCACAAGGGTAAGGACTAGTCACTTCTGGAAGATTTAAATTGGAAAAAGGATACAAATATATGTAAGTGAGCTAACTGAAGCAGTTGTCAATAATCTGTCCTTGGGCAAAAGGAGGAGACAACGTGGAGTGTTGCTGACCGTACACTGTGATTCAACATGTCACGGAATCTGACAGTTTGCTGGGATGTCAGTCACTTCACATACTTCACCATCTGATGTTCAGCTAGAAGCTCAAACTTTATCATATTCTCTTTAACAGTGGAGCCCTGTACTTTGAAAGGCACATTTTTCCCAAAGAAGTTGCAATTATATTCATAATGGACAATGCCAATATGACTTTCATCAGTCAACTAAGTTTAATGACCAGATAATGTGCCTATTGCCTAAAGGGAACAAACCATTCTGTATTAATCCTATTATTTTTAATAAGAGAAAATGCAACCTAATTTTGTTCATGTGATATGCCATTTATCAAATAGAGCATGGATCTGAAAAATATCATTGTGTTCAATATTTCATTATATCCCATGTTTAAAAAGATAGGACATATTGTCAACATGAAGCATGCTGAATTGAAGTATCAGTTCCACAACTGCTTCTATTTTTATAATGCTCTTAGAAAGTCTCACATGTAAGAGACAATTAAAACCTTGACCACAAGCTAAAAATCTGCATTTGATTTCTGTTGCAGATTTGTAATCCACCACAAATGATGAACCCGTCCGTAGCTGAGATGCTTCACAGAGGGAGGATGTTGTGGATAATTCTTCTAAGCACAATTGCTCTAGGATGGACTACCCCAATTCCCCTGATAGAGGACTCAGAGGAAATAGATGAACCCTGTTTCGATCCATGCTACTGCGAAGTTAAAGAAAGTCTTTTTCATATACATTGTGACAGTAAAGGATTTACAAATATTAGTCAGATTACAGAGTTCTGGTCAAGACCTTTCAAACTCTACCTGCAGAAGAATTCAATGAGGAAATTATACACCAACAGCTTTCTTCATTTAAATAATGCTGTGTCCATTAACCTGGGGAACAATGCATTGCAGGACATTCAAACAGGAGCTTTCAATGGTCTTAAGATTTTAAAGAGGCTATATCTACATGAGAACAAATTAGATGTTTTCAGAAATGATACTTTCCTTGGCTTGGAAAGTCTAGAATATCTACAAGCAGATTACAATGTCATTAAGCGTATTGAAAGTGGGGCATTTCGGAACCTAAGTAAATTGAGAGTTCTCATTTTAAATGATAATCTTATCCCCATGCTTCCCACGAACTTATTTAAGGCTGTATCTTTAACTCACTTGGACCTGCGTGGGAACAGGCTGAAGGTTCTCTTTTACCGAGGCATGCTGGATCACATTGGCAGGAGTCTCATGGAGCTCCAGCTGGAAGAGAATCCTTGGAATTGCACCTGTGAGATTGTGCAACTCAAGAGCTGGCTGGAGCGCATTCCTTACACCGCCCTGGTGGGAGACATAACTTGTGAGACCCCTTTCCATTTCCACGGGAAGGACCTTCGTGAAATCAGGAAGACAGAGCTCTGCCCCTTGCTGTCTGACTCTGAGGTGGAGGCTAGCTTGGGCATCCCCCACTTGACATCAAACAAGGAGAATGCATGGCCAACCAAGCCCTCCTCCATGTTGTCCTCTGTCCATTTTACTGCTTCTTCTGTTGAATACAAGTCCTCAAATAAGCAGCCTAAGCCCACCAAACAGCCCCGAACCCCAAGGCCACCATCTACATCTCAAGCTTTGTATCCAGGTCCAAACCAACCTCCTATTGCACCTTACCAGACGAGGCCACCGATTCCTATTATATGTCCCACTGGGTGTACCTGTAATTTGCACATCAATGACCTTGGCTTGACTGTCAACTGCAAAGAAAGAGGATTTAACAACATTTCAGAACTTCTTCCAAGGCCATTGAACGCCAAGAAACTGTACCTGAGTAGCAATCTCATTCAGAAAATATACCGTTCTGATTTTTGGAATTTTTCTTCCTTGGATCTCTTGCATCTGGGAAACAACCGCATTTCTTATGTCCAGGACGGGGCCTTCATAAACCTGCCCAACCTGAAGAGCCTCTTTCTGAATGGCAATGACATAGAAAAGCTGACACCAGGCATGTTCCGAGGCCTACAGAGTTTGCACTACTTGTACTTTGAATTCAATGTGATACGAGAAATCCAGCCTGCAGCCTTCAGCCTCATGCCCAACTTGAAGCTGCTCTTCCTCAACAACAACCTGCTGCGGACCCTCCCCACGGACGCCTTTGCAGGCACATCTCTGGCCAGGCTCAACCTCAGGAAGAATTACTTCCTGTATCTCCCCGTGGCTGGCGTCCTGGAACACCTGAACGCCATTGTTCAGATAGACCTCAATGAGAATCCCTGGGATTGCACCTGTGACCTGGTCCCCTTTAAACAGTGGATCGAAACCATCAGCTCGGTCAGTGTGGTCGGCGACGTGCTGTGTATGAGCCCTGACAACCTCACCCACCGAGACGTGCGCACTATTGAACTGGAAGTTCTGTGCCCAGAAATGCTGCACGTCGCACCAGCTGGCGCATCCCCGGCCCAGCCTGGAGACTCTCACCTTGGAGGCCCAACAAGCGCATCGCCCTATGAATTCTCACCCCCTGGAGGCCCTCTGCCACTTTCCGTATTGATTCTCAGCCTGCTGGTTCTGTTTTTCTCGGCGGTCTTTGTGGCTGCAGGTCTGTTTGCCTATGTGCTCCGCCGCCGACGGAAGAAGCTGCCCTTCAGAAGCAAGCGGCAGGAGGGCGTGGACCTCACTGGCATCCAGATGCAATGCCACAGGCTCTTCGACGAAGGCGGAGGTGGAAGCGGTGGTGGCGGTGGCAATGGCGGCGGAGGCCGACCAGCTCTCTCCTCCCCAGAGAAGGCCCCTCCCGTGGGCCATGTGTATGAATACATCCCACATCCAGTTACCCAGATGTGCAACAACCCCATCTACAAGCCCCGGGAGGAGGAAGAGGTGGCTGTTTCGGCAGGCCAGGAAGCAGGGGGTGCAGAGCGCGGGGGTCCTGGGACACAACCGCCTGGAAGGAGTGAGGTTGTCCTAGGAAGTGAGCAGTTTGCCGAGACGCCCGAGGAGAGCCGCGGCAACTGCCGGACTTTGCTGGAGAAGGAAAAGGAGTGGGCCCTGGCAGTGTCCGGCTGCCAGCTCAGCACCATTGTGACGGTCAACCACCACCACCCTCACCACCCAGCAGTGGGCGGTGTTTCCGGAGTAGTTGGGGGATCCGGGGGAGACTTGGCTGGGTTCCGTCACCGCGAGAAGAATGGCGGGGTGGTGCTGTTTCCTCCAGGGGGAGGCTGTGCTGGTGGCAGCATGCTACTAGACCGAGACAGGCCCCAGCCGGCCCCATGCACGGTGGGATTCGTGGACTGCCTTTACGGTACAGTGCCCAAGTTAAAGGAACTGCATGTCCACCCTCCTGGCATGCAATACCCAGACTTACAGCAGGATGCCAGGCTGAAAGAAACCCTTCTGTTCTCAGCTGGAAAGGGCTTCACAGACCACCAAACCCCCAAAAGTGATTACCTCGAGTTAAGGGCCAAACTTCAAACCAAGCCGGATTACCTCGAAGTCCTGGAGAAGACGACATACAGGTTCTGACAGAAAGCTGAAAATAAATCAGTGCTTTGGTTTTTGGTTTTGTTTTTTTGTTTTTTGGTTTTTTTTTGAAAAGCAAAGGAAAATAAAAGAAATCTACCCCGTCCTCCCTTTCCATTGGTCCCAATAACTCCATCCTCACTCTCTTCTCTGTCCCGCCCAGGACTGACATGCAATGACAACTTGCGATACAGATGTCTGCTCTCCTCCCGCAGATGCGTTCTGGAGGATGAGCCACACTCAGATCATTCATCAATGAAGTGCCTTCGCAGACTTTTGCCAGCAAATGTTATCATTATTTTTTTATACTGAAACTTGAGACTTTGTGCCATGTATAAGGTATACTGGGGATCGTTGTATTGATCCTAATTCAGTAAAATTCAAGTGTCTTTTTATTTTCAGTAACTTTTTTTTTCTTTAGTTATAGTTTTGTTCAAAAGGGAGGGGGGGCAAATAGATACTTGTGGCTTTCTTTCCTCTTCCAGTCATGGCACAGTTTCTGTACATGTATTAACAATGCAGTTTGCGCATGCCTGGAAACTGCAAGACGGGAGGGAGGGGGCGGGTCTTGCTCGAATGTTCTCACTCTCACTCTTGTCTCTCATGCACATACGCGTACTCACACACTCAGCCTGCATAGTTAAGTCCTCCTTGCTCTTACGGGTGTGTGTACACACACACACACACACACACACACACACACACACCACTCCCATGCAACCCAACTCAATCTCCTTAGTTTGGATTTGATTCTTTGCTTTCCTTTCCATAGTTCACCTGCCCTTCATCCCTAGTGTACAGTTCACAACAACATCTCTCCTCCCACACTGGAAACGTCACACGCGAGGCTGGCTCCTTCAGAAGTGAAAGCCTGGTGCTCTGACAGAGACACACACAGGGACGAGCGCCCTCTTTGTGACAATTCCTCCTGACGCCAAGACTTTTTGGAGGACATCTGCACTTTCTTATATATATAAGTATATATAATATTAAAAAAATTAAAAAGCAACTGGGTATATATCACTAACACCTTTGTAGGAAGCACTTTCAATGTTTTCTCTCTCACAAAGATTCGAAAGAAATGTGCATATATTTATTCTGTAATTTCAGTGATTATAAATTGTAAAGGTAATGTTTAATCATTGTATAGTGATTATGCGTCTGGTATAGCTTTCCTAATAAAAAAGTTTTTGAAAAACATAATACATTATATATAGAGGATACAAAGCTTGAACCTTAAACTCCAGCTATGCCATGCCTCTCGTGCTCCCATCTTAAAAATATGTATTTCTTTTATTTGTTATACAGAAAGCAATTTATTAACAGGTTTGATACACTGTGATGTTGATAAGTCTCATAGTCCATTATCCCCATCCCATGCTAAGACACAATTAGGGCCTAATGAAATCGGACTTACACTTCACTTCTTTTTCTTGGATGGTGAATTTCAAACAGTATCCCAGTGATGCATTGTTCAGGAGACAGGATGCAATTGGGAGGGAATTAATTAGATTGCTAAAAAGTACAGGATTAATTAGGAAAATGGAGTCAAAGAGTCACACATTTGAAAAGAGTAAGTGGATGTGAAGGAAAAGAGTTAAATTGCTGTTATGTGGAGCAAGGCTCTAAAATCACACACGCACACTCTTACCCCCCACCTCACCCACAGACACCCACAGCACCCCTTCGAAACCCAAGCTCGTGGAGCCAGCTCTGCTGCCAGAACACTGACCCTGATAAATGTAGGAGATGTCAGAGCTATTTGGCAACATGCTTTCCCTAGCTACTCTCTTCCACTGGGCCCAGAATGAGGCTTGATATGAGGACAGTGAGGTTTCCTTTTTGTATGGCGCTAAAGTTTATGCTGCAAAATCAATCTGATAATAATCCAATTTCTCATCTATTTCCATGTGAGCAAAACCAAAGAAAACCGTTATTCGTTACAAAGAAACCTGTGTTTTGCGTCAGGCATGCGTTGCGCCAGAAGAGGGCAGCAGAACTTCAGGGATGCGCAGACCGGGCAATGCAGAGCACGGAGGCCGCTCGGATTCTCCAGGGGCACTTGCTCCATCCGCCCCAGGGGAGTGAGCACAGAGTGTTGAATAGAGTCAGCGTGTTGCTGGTGCCTGACGTCACAGCATTTCTTTCCCACAAACAAGTAGAATGGCAGTGTTCTGTGGCTAATCCGCTAAAGCGCTTACACTAGAAGGTCCTATAAATGTGTAGATGAACACACAGACATATAAATGCTGACAGTGGTATGTGCAGAGTGGCGTGTAAGCGCCAACATAAATGTTTGAATTAATAGCAACAGCAACAATAACAAAAACTCAGAGTAACAATTTAAAAGTCTAAGCGAAGATAACTCCCTTGCTGATACATTGTATCTGCAATTTTGCCCTCAATTATTTTAAATGTATCTTGAAATTATTTCAGAAGAAAGGAAAAGCCTCCATGAGAACGAACACTTTTGCTTTTTTGTTTGTTTGTATAGTGTTTGAGTGATGCTTTCCTGAAGCCAGGAGTTTGCTCCACTATGAAACAGGTGCCATTGTGTTGTTCTTTTTCTCATATTGCTTCTTGTGTTTGTTTTCTCATAAATCACCTTTTCTTCATCAATTGTTGCACCTTCCTTAACCTTACCAATCATCTCTCGCTGTTTCACCAAGTTGTTTTGGTGGGGCACAGAAGTTCAGCACTAATCTCTAGAATTAGGGAGCCTGAATTATGGAATCTGTCAGTTTGGCACTTTATTTCTTCCATTCAGACATTTTAGTGAATGTGTGGACACATGTGTACAGTGCAAATTCATAATGTAGAACTAGACACTGCTCTTACCATCACCATTTTCCTAACAGTTACACACACATCGTAAGATGGCATTTCACTCCGATCGGCTTAAAGTGCAATCCCTTAAAGACTGCCCTTGGTGCTTTCAACACTGGAAAAAAAGTCTCCAGAAAACCTACTACATTACAACAAAACTTGGTCATTATCATGCTTAAGTTTATTTATTAAATACAGAGAGTAAGACTGTCTTGTCTTAAATAAAGCTAGTAATTTTTCCCTTGACTAAGGAATAAATCTATTTATTTAATGGAAATAAATTTATATGAGAGTGGAATTTTGTATTCAAGAGGAGTTTTTTCCTTCCATGGAGTTTCTTATCCTGCGTTCAAGCCAATTATTTCACCTGTGCATTAAAGTTCCTCAAATTAATTTTCAATTATAGTACCATATAAGTTTTCATGAAACATCATGGATATTAATACAGGTACTATGATTAGGATCTGTTTGAAGTTTTGCTCTATTGAACTATTTATGTGTCAGAAGAAAATAAAGCACTAATTAACTAACTTCCCAGTGATGATCATTTGGATTTTCACAGCACCAGCTCTTCTATATATTCACTGCGATTCAGTTATTTTTGTTATTGATTATAGTAATAGCATTGGAGATAATCAACTTATTGTAATGTCCCTTCATCTATGACATGGTTAGTGGAAAATAAGATAAAAAGATCCAACACTTTAGTTGAAGCCTAATAGTTTAACATGTTATGTATCATATATGGTATTATTTATGTATATAGTTTATATTTTTTTATTTAGAAAGATATATTATTTCAACTAATTGCAAAATATTTAGGAAGTCAGAATGATGAGCCCTTTATTTTTAGTAAAAGTTTCAGAGACAGAGAGAATCACAAAGCAACTCTTATGACACAATTTGAAAGTTGTTTTCATTTTACTTATTTGTGAATGTTTTTCTACACCCTTGGTATCTGAAAAGAATGATGTCTGTGTTTAGAATTATGAAAATTCACATTGTGACAAAGAGCAAAAGGACTCTTTAACCACGGCAACGTGTTTTTATTCATTTAGTGAAAGGGACTCATGCGTGTGGTCCCATGATTTTGGACTCATGATGTCTGAGCCGACACAGGTTGCACTCTGGTGAAACGATTATACAAACAGCATAGGAAATGCTTCCCGTAGGAGTGTGTGCGCCTGACTTCACGATAATGTGAGAGGAAATGGTCATTAAAGGACCCTTCCTCTTCTATTGTTTGAGCTTGTTTAATTTGAATTTATGCATTTATAATCTAGCTCCGAATCCTCGCGTTTGAAGCTTCAGGTGAACAGAACATAAATTATATCATCAAAGTCATTGTACGTGTGTTCTGTTTATTACGTAACAGGCCTTTTAAAAGCAAGCAGAGCAATAATGTGTGTCACTGGGCAATGATGTGTGCATATACAGCACTATTATATATGTGTATACATTCTGTATACAGGTATATAGTTTATAGATGCTGGGTCATACGTAAAGTGTGCATTGATATTAGGTATATAACAGTTTCTGTTGATTGCATTTACTTCTTTCTGCTCTGTCTAAACCTCCTCCAAGTGAGGCTGGATGGATATTCACCTGTAAAAATGATGCTGTAATTACTACTTCTGAATTTAAATGTTCTTTTGTCTTCTATTTGGTTTATTTTGTTGTTTAAGTCATGGGGGCACATTTTCATCAAATTGTGATTTACTGAAATTCAATCTTCATAGTAAAGGAACTAATTTATCACAATTATGAAACTTCAGTAAAATGAAAACCAAGTGCTTCTTTCTTTCATTTTTATATTGCTAGAATAAATTTTGCAGCTAAAACAATTTTAGTAGGTGTATTAATTAGACCAAACCTTTGTCATTTATCTACATATTTAGAAAACATGAAATATGAAAGTCAAATAATGAGAAGAATAAATGAAAGACATTCACCATCTTATTTTGCTTCTTTTAATATTATCCATAATTTGAAATGTTTAATAATAACTATAGATTTCTGTTTTTAGCATGGTTATAGGAAATCTGACTTGAGGGGGCAGATTTTTCTTGTCAAAAAATCAGATATACACCAGGAGCTTTTGGTTACCAATTGGTGATTCTCTGGCCAGCTTCCTGAAATCTGATAACATTTGGTCCTGAGACTAACAGACTTGCTTTTGAAAATATCTATTATTATTTATTTTATTTTTATTACAAAGTCAGATATACTGAGAGGAGGAGAGACAGAGAGGAAGTGCAGCTGCCGGGATTAGAACCGGTGGCCTTATGGGATTAAGGCAAGGACCTTAGCCACTAGGCCACGCTGCCGAGCCTGATAATATCTATTATTAAGCAGCTATGACGCTTATGTAGATTTTAAACTTTTAAATTCTAAAATATTTATGTGTACACATATGTGTTTATGTGTGTGTATACACACACAAATACACACACTTATATTTATGGTGAACTCCTAAGACGTACAACCAATGAGGCCCGATAATAAATGTGAAATCATGATAAACATTGGTAAAAGGACCACTAAAACCTGTTGTGCTGCTGTGTGATTCAACAATCAGAAGATGTTTTTGAAATGTGAAATCCAGTTTTAATAACTCAAGGTTTGCTTTTTGTGATGTTCCTTTTTTTTCTTTTAAAGATTTATTTTATTTATTTTTTAATTTGAAAGATGGAGTTGGAGAGAGAGAGAGGAGAGAGAGAGAGGGAGAAAGAGAGCTTCTATTTGCTGGTTCACTCCACATATAGCCACATTGGCCAGAGCTGAACCAATCTGAGGTCAGGAGTCAGGAGCTTCTTCTGGGTCTCCCATGTGGCTGCAGAGACCCAAGGCTTTGGGCATCCTTCACTGCTCTCCTGGGCCACAAGCAGGGAGCTGAATCAGAACTGGAGCAAACAGGACAAAAACAGTGGCCACATGGAATGATAAGCCGGTGGAGGATTAGTCCACTCTGCTAAGGGACTGACCTGGTGACATTGCCTTTATCTTTCCATTGCCTTTCAAATAAAAATAAGTAAGTCCTAAAAAAATTAAAATTATGACACAAAATATTTACAGGAATACATTTGCCTTCAGCTGGAATCCACACTTACCGTCTTTTGTCTTTAAAAATCTCGAGTCAGAGGACCATTGTGAGTGTTGTCACTTCAAATGCTGAATATTTTAAACGGAAATCTGATTAAATGATTTACCTAAAATATCTTTTTCCTTTACCACCACTACCAACACAATCCTATTTTTGTTTGTTTTTGGTGACTATTTTTCAATGTTACTTTGTTAGATATGTAAATTATTAGTCATAGGTGTGAAGAAAATTTTTAAGCGAATTCTACAAAAATGTTTTGATGAAGGAAGGAAAGAAACCCAGTAGTTGTATATAAGTTGGACATTGAACATATGATAAGTACAGCTGGGATTTCCTTTTCTGCCTAGGATCTTGGTCAATTCAGACTCAGAATTGACGTGAGTTCCTCACTTTCAGACCGATGGTTTTCTTTCTTGGTTTTACCTTTCTAGTCGGTTGTAATGATGGAATGGGATGGGAAATGTTAACTGTGTTGATAAGTGCCATGCCTTTACAATTACCAGGACCACGAATCTCTCAGGAAATCTTTAACAAAAAGAATGATGGACACAAAATGGGAAGAAATGCCAATGTTTTCCTTTTCTGAAGACTTGATAAAAGCTTAATGGGGAAAAGCTGAGCCAGATTATTAAAGTGATTTTGGTTTCTATGGAAGAATTTCTGTTTCACAAGCAGTCCACCACGTCCCTCGACACGGTTCTAAGACACTTCATTTATTAGGTGAAACTACACCAAACGGACATGAAACAAAATCTTTGCCAGTAGTCCTATCCACTAAAGCCCTAAGTTAGAACCATCATTAATCTTAAAAACAAAAATTGCTAAGATAGCCCGGGATAATGATCCACCCTAAATTCCTTCGTATTGGTTTATGGTACACTCAGGTGTCATTACTAACTCATCTTTCTCTTGCTTTTTGAAAAATTGGTTAAGTAATATCTTATGAATTGAGTGAATTCTTTATTCACAAAGTAAACTTGGATGCTAGTTTAATCTAACCTTGTTCTGGCTTTCCCACTTGAGAATTCATTTTAGGAACACAGGCCAATTATTTAGCTACACAAATATTTATTTAAATAATTGATCACATAATATATTTAATAACCATGACTACTATCAAATATGCATATTTAGAAAATGTTATTGGTTATAATATTATTCTATTTGTATTTGTAATTTGAATTTTACTAATATAAATGATATTTGGATCATATGTTCTCTCTTTAGACAAGTGGAAAATTTATAGCTAAACATTGTTCAGAGGAGTTCCAGGTGAACATATTCCCACAAATGTATTTTATTTAATAATATTTTGATCAAATACATGACACTTTGCTTCTCACATCATCACATTTAAAAAATTCTGGTAAGATGTACAGTGAAACCCCATACTCATAATATTTAATTTGTTAAATGGGCAACAGTTGAATTCGATAATCAATTTCTATTTCAATTTAAACATGACTAAGTAGTTCTTTTTTTAATGAAGATTTTGTTTTTAATTGGAAAGTCAGATTTACAGAGAGAAGGAGGAACAGAAAAGGATTGTCCGTCTGCCGGTTCACTGCCTACGTGACTGCAAGGGCCAGAGCTGAGCTGATCTGAAGCCAGGAGCCTAGAGCTGGGAGCTGGAGCTGGAGCTGTGTCGTCTACATATGTGCAGGGTTTCAAAGCTGTGGTTCATCCTCTGCTGCTTTCCCAAGTCACAAGCAGGGAGGTGGATGGGAGCTTGAACAGGCCTGTACAGGAACCAGCACCAATATGAAAACTTGGCTCATGGAAGGTGAGGATTTAGCCACTGAACCATTGTGCCTGGACCTAAACAGTTCTAAGGTACTCTGTTTACTACCCCAACCCAATTTTAAAAAATTTGAATTAGTGTATTAATCCTTGAAACCTAAGTTAAAGAGGAGAAAGTTGACTTTTGGATTCTAGGTGACTTTCTTGCAAACAATTCTCTGCTTAATCAAGTGTCAACACCAAATGCCTTCACTCTTATTTTCACTTTGAGTGTCAACATAGAATATTAGAAAGAAATTTTCTAAACAGAAAATGAAGAGGGAGAGAAAGTAATGTGTGACCAAATGGACAGAAACTTTGGAAATAATGTGATAGACTATCAGCTGCTGTGAGAACAGCTAATGTTCCCAGAAGGATTCCAGGCACAAACTCATCTCAGAACTTTATCTTTTAATTGGCAGTTTCTTCATTCTTATTCTGCACAAACTATCATGAATTATTCTTTTATTTTTTTCAAGTACATCTTTCAGTGATGTCGAAATTCAGACTCAAATTTCCCTCATACAGGCAGCCTTTCTCAATACAGTAAAGCAAATGTTCGCAAATTTCTCACATTTTATGGACACTGCTCATAGTAGGTTGATTAGAGTATGTTGGCATATTTTAGGATAAATTGTCCTTCAGACATTTTGCCTCTGTGTAAATAATCCTGGCTTTTCTATTACATCATAAGCCATGGATGCAGATGCAGTCCTCAAGCTGTCTTGTACCCTGAGGTATAGCCTCCTTTACAGAACTATGGGCAAATACACTCTCACCAAAATTGCACGTTTCATGAATCCTGTCATGTTTCTAAAATAGTTGCATTATTGCCTTCCCATGACTTATCCCACAATATTGGCAATACTATGCCATAGAAAACACATTTGGAATGAATGAGCAAAGTTTCAAATTTTGGGTTATAATTCCTTGAAAAAGTTGATTATAGCTTTTTGCCATCCTTTGTTAGAAATGGTAAAAAATGAAAGTGGGTATGCAAGAGAGGTGGTAAGAAACATGATATACAAGATGATTACCTGATAACATCTCGTATTTGTCTTAACTTCATAAGTAATACACTGAGTTCAAGAGATGGAGTAATGTGAGGATGACCGTTCAACTAGTGGGGAAAAGAGAAGGACACAACATTGCAAGCAGGAGAAAAAGGGCTTATGGATGAAGCTGAGCTCCACCTTCCCTGACAGCAGGAAATGCAGAGAAAGGAGCTTTACAAGCGGGATGCACACAGGATGGTTCACCAGACTGCTCTGTCCACCGGAGATCCTCCGGAGGTCTGTTGATGTCTTTACGATAACAGCTTAGCCATTCTACAACTTTACTGGAAATTCTACCAGAGTGTTACACCAGTCAGGAGTATTGAAATCAAGCAGGACTCACCTGTAAGTACTAAATGTACCACCTTCCAATATCTTCAATTCCAGCCAAAAATGCTCCATAGTTCATTGGGAATGGTACGATGCGATGGATTCTGTTCCTTTATTTCCGTTTTTGACTCTTGTGAGCAAGAATGAGGGACGAACAAAAAGACTGTATATGTGATCATGTGAACAAACATATGCATGCAGTAAAAATACTGACCATGTCCACATTTTAGTACATGTGGAACCAAATTTTTGGTTATGTAGTGTGAATCTTAAAAAGGGAGGAAAAAAACCTGTGTTTTTATTGAAGTTTGAATCTTTTTTCGATTTTATTCAGTTTTAACATATAAATGAGAACTGATTTTGGATGTTTCATATGTATAATTTTAAAAACATAATGGTATTTCCAACTCTTCCTTTCTTATTTTCTTTTTTCTTTTATGATTATACTTTTTAAACTTACTTTGAAACCAGCAACTTAATCCTCCAGTACCTACAAACGTCAACACCTAGGATGTAGAATTACTACTACTGCTTCTGAAGAACACAGGCAATGATCAGATCTCAAATGTCAGTTTCACTCATATACTTTGTTCATTTTCACCTAAATATTAGTTACTATGAATCAGAGAATATATACATTTGTTTTCTTGAAATGCTACTATGTCACACCCTATTTCAGTGAAGTTAACAATCAGAGTTTGCTGGATTCTGAACCTAGCTCAATTAAAAAAACCTTAAGGCTGATAAGACAGCCAAAGTCTACCTTATTATTTTAAAAAAACCCATAGGTCCTTATTTTTAGGTTAGGTATAGCCATTTGAAAATTCAGAGCTTTTTGTATTTTTGGATTTACCCTGCCCATTAGCTATCTTAATGTGACTTTGCATTGAAAGTGTAACTTGATGTTGGCATTTTATGCTGTCCTTGAAATATACTTCTGTTTGAATGCTAGTCCTGTTAGGAAAAAAAATCATCCTAAACAGTACATTTATGTCTTTTGACGCTTTTGAGTACAATTTAATTACTCTTGCTAAGGGCTGTTTGGTGAACACTAACATAATGGTTTTGAAAGCAGAATAATCATATGACTTCAGTGCAATTTAATATTAGAAATATATCTTGATACTCAATAGAATCAGGGCGATAAGAATAAGTTAACCCTCAAACATAAGCTAGGCTTAAATTAAAAATTGGAAATAAGATCTTATAAGATGTTTTAGCCCACTGAAATTTCTAGGTAAAATATTTGAATTTCTATACATATGCGTACTGATATTATAGTTTTACCAATATTTTTGTTAATAAAATGTTATTAAAGATATAATGATCAGTATTCAACTTGAAAAGGTCACAAAAATGAGATGTGAGTTGTTTCACACACTAGCCCAGTGTAAGAAAAAAGTCAGTGGAGATTTCATTTTGGATTTTTATAAATAATTATGTGTGTAAAGAATGTTAGACTAAGAACAGTTGTGGTGATAATCAATAACTCATAGGAAAAACTTCCTGGCACCGAAAAAAACACACCGTGAAACCAGGAGTTTCATTGTGCTTTAAAGAATGCTGATTCCTAAGGAATATGAAAAGGATTTCATGACATACTGAGATTTTCTGTTTTATTTGATTGTTTAGAGCTCTGGAATAGATTTTTTTTTTATAATTATTTAAGAACTGAGGACTCCCTAGCTTGGCAGTGTATGAATTCTACACCAAGTCAAAAGTATTTCATGTAGGTTATGGTTATTCTGTGAAAAGCCAAAGCAACAAAAACAGTTGAAAAATCTGGAACCAGACTCAGGGACTGTGAGCTGTCTCTGGTGTTTCTTACAGCAGCTTAAGCTTTCTCTATCTTCTGCTATTATCAAGTAAATGAGGGACTAGATAGGAAAACATGGAAACAGTATACGATACATCTTAAATCCGTGTCTCTCCACTGAAGTTATTGAAAGCCAAGTTAAAACTGGATCCTATAGACAAGCACAGGCTTGGTGTCTCACTTTGAAAAGCATCTACGCTGTGAATAGAGCAATGTAGAGGTTGGGGTTCTCCTTGTCCTGTTGTGAAGATGAATACTGCAACGATAGAATGGCTTAAGAATTCTCAAAGCTTCTCTCATAGTTTGAATTTACTATTGCATTCAAAAATATGCAGGGAGGTTAAACTTCAAAAGGCAGTCTTCATGATCTAACTATTGCTTCCTGTGAAAAAGATGAAGTGGCCAGTGTGTGGCACAGTGGTCAATGCCAATGTTAACAAAAACACATTTGCATATCGGAGTGGAGATCCCAGACTCCCCAGCGGCTGCTGCTTCTTCAAGATTTATTTATTTTAATTGGAAAGGCCCATTTCCTGAGAGAAGGAGACACAGAAATATTTTTCTTTCATTATTCACTCCCATGGGTGGAGCTAAGCCAGTCAGAAGCCTGCAGCCAGGAGCTTCCGCTGGGCCTCTGACTCAAGCATAGGGTCCCTCGAACTTGGGTGATCCTCTACTACTTTCCCAAGCTACAAGCGGGGAGCTGGATCGGAAGTGGAACAGCTGAAACTTGAACTGGTGCCTAAATGGGATGCTGTGGTTGGAGGCGGAGGGTTGGCCTGTTGAACCATTGTTTCCTGTTCTCCCCCAAGCTGCCCAGCTTCTTACCCAGCTTCCAGTTAATACGCCCAGGTACTCAGGTTCTGGCCACTCATGTGGGCGGTGAGGATGGAATTCTTGGCTCTTCAGCTTTGCTGAAATATTCCTGTTGCAGTTATTTGTGAGTGAGTCAGCAAATTGTATATATGATATATTTATATATATATGTTGTATATATTATATATCCATAGGAATCTCCTTCTCAATCTCTCTTTTAAATAAATAAATAAATATCTGAATAAACAGATATTAGCACAGAAAAGAAAAGCAAGACATTCTGTATTCTGAACTCAGTCTGTGCTAATGTACGCTCAGCTATCACACACATTTACATGTCTAGCTCTGTAAGACGTTGCAATGAAAACAACTGTAACTATTGCAGTAATCTAACTGGAGGATCTTTCCCCTAGTTAGAGAAAGGCCCCGACCCCATAATATGCCGAACCTTGAAAACTGAAATGTAGGTAAAGACAAACCAGCATTTTCCTGGTGTGTTAGTTCCTTTAGGAAATAATGAAGAAATGTATTACATAGAAAAATTGAATTCTGTATACCCAACAGTGATTGCAGCAAGTAACTAACTTTTTTGTGGCCTTGTATAAGCCATTGGCAATAGGGTATATGTGTGTTGTACTTCATCCTTGGAGAATAGTAGTGGGAAATATGTTCCAAGGCATTTCAATGATTCTGTCATTTACTTTTTTTAAGATTTATTTTATTTTATTTTATTTTTTATTGCAAAGTCAGACATACAGAGAGGAGGAGAGACAGAGAGAAAGATCTTCTATGCATTGATTTACTCCCCAAGTGGCCACAACGACCAGAGCAGAGCCAATTCGAAGTCAGGAGCCAGGAGTGTCTTCCAGGTCTCTCGCACAGGTGCAGGTCCCAAGGCTTTGGGCCGTCCTCAACTGCATTTCCAGGCCACAAGCAGGGAGCTGGATGGGAAGCAGGGCTGCCGGAATTAGAACCGGAGCCCATATGGGATCCTGGAGCTTACAAGGCAAGGACTTTAGCACTAGGCTACTGCTCCAGGCCCACTAGTGTTTTCTAACGTCAACATCCGTAAAGTGATTCAACACTCCTGAGTGTCCAGTATAAACTGTTACAACCATCCTTCTTACACTCTGAAAGGTTTAATCACCACTACACATTAATTTAAAAAAATGTATATGATGGATTTTCTCAACTATTTTAGCTTTATTATTTACTCTTAAATTACACTTGGAAATCTTGTTTCTATGTTTTAAAATGATGGCATTTTTAATGCATTAACTTCCTGGAATCTTACAACCCCTTATTACTCATATTTGAATGAAAAATACATAAATCACTAGTTATTTGATATATAAGCTAGTGGAGAAATATTTGCTTATTAAGTGTCTGATATTTTTATATTCATCTAGCATTTTGATATTATAAATCATTTTGTTATAAATCATCTAGAATTTTGATAGTATAAATCATTTTATAATAAATATTAGAATTATAAATGACATTTTGACATTAAGATTAGGAACATAGATATGTCATTTCCAATTTCTTAAGTAAGAACTGAGTTAGAATAAGTAGGGTTACTGATCTTCCTTATGTATTCACTAATACATTAGAGCAGCCCTCTGAGAATTGAGTTATGTTAAAACATTTTGGAGTATGACTCAAAACTGTTACTACTAATACCAAAAATTGCCTGTGTTTGGCATCAGCATTACATTTCAGAGAAAGTTTAATTGTAATTGATAGCCATGTACGTGGGAATCCTTTTAATGTGCATGTTTTGAAAGTTACTTTTATTCAAAGATTGATAAGTATTTGGCCAAAATAATAGCAGTTTGATATGTGTCCATGCTTATATTTAATACCATGAACTGAATACTTTAAATATGATTCATAGCGAGCATGTTGTGAAATTGAACACAATGATGGAAGGATCCAGTAACCTCGTGCTTAAATGCTCCTGAACCTGTCGGCTCAGGGTTCAGCTAAGCTATGTCATGTCAGACGGGTTGCTCAAGCCTTCTGAATTACACTGTCAGATTTGGGCTCTTCAATGATCCTTATGAAAGCTGTGGAGAATGTATCAACTGTAACCAGGAGAGCTGCTAAGAAAACAGTTAGGTTTTGGGTGCTTTAATAAAACTGTTATAATTTCAGGAGTACGTAACAATGGCAAAGACAGGACAGACAGGGTTGCTTTCTTTTGGGCTCCTCTAATATAACCACTCTTATAATGAGGGGCCAATAGCAAGAGCTAGGAAGGTAACTTTGGCAGAACTTTGCTAGTTAAACTCTAGAACTCACTCAGTTTCCCCATTTTCTATTTTCTTCTGTTTCAGGGTCTTATCTAGGCTCTGGCATAGCATTTATCTTTAATTTCTTTTTGTATTGAAGCCTAAAAAATACTGTATTAGAGTAATGCCAGCAAAGATAGAAGGAAGTAGATATAAAATGTATTTTCAACCTAAAGCAACTAGAACGATTACTAAATGCAGTGAGGCATGAAACAAAGAAAATAATCAAGGATGAGTTAGAGATTCTGCCTTGAGAATTCCGCATGGTGGTTGTTTCTAAGATAGTGAGACTTCAGACGGGATAAGAGGAGGTATAGAAGGGAAATCTTGTCTTCCTTTCTAGAATCGTTAAGAAGGGAGTATTGCCAAGGTAGATAAAACATTTAAATGTAAAATTTAATATTTAAACTTTCAGGTCAATGACTGTCACTTAATGCATGTTGAATGAATGATAGTTATTGTGCAATTGCTATTGCTATAATCATGACAATCATTACAATCAGAGGGAAATCCCGATATTGCTTCAAGTAGCAAAGCAACTTGCCACAAGGTGTCAATACAAGAAGATATCCCTGCAAGGCTCTACTTCTCTGGGAAATTCTTCGGAATATACGAAGGCCTGAAGTATTCAGAAAATGAAAGCAATTTAGTATGTTTAAGTGGTTCAAGATTAAATTAGGGGAACCTTAAATTTCTGAAAAAGTTTTAAATACATTTTTATAGAGGAGAGAGAATGCAATTTTGTAATATCAAGTTTCTGATATATAATAGCTACACTAAAATGATTGTGAAACAACAATGTCACAACTCCTTATGAACAACATGATTCCCATTGCTTGGTGAACTCCTAATCTTAGTGTGCTGCAGAGCAGTGACGAGGAACTTTCTGAAGTTCAGAACTTGGAATTCACAAAAATATTCTTAAACTGAGAGAAATACTTCAGGAAATTCTTCCTCCAGGAAAAGTTCAGAGATGCTCTATTGTTTCAGTAACTGTGTGCCTTCCTTCTGCTTCCACCTGAAACCATTCTGCAGAAAATAAGATTCTTTGAATTCTTTGTTGCAGTGCTTGATGAATGGAAAATGGTAAAGGCTGAACTTGTGAGACAGAGTGTGAGTTCACCACCTAAAACGTCAGCATCCCCTGTGGAAGTCAGTTTGTGCCCAGGCTTTTCCATTTCTGATAAAGCTCCTCGCTAGTGTCCTGGAAAGGCAGCGCCAGATGGTGCAGGTGTTTGGGCCCTAACTACTCATGGTGACGTCTGGAAGAAGACCACTTCTCCTGCCTCTACCTGTCCTACCCGTGGCCGATGTGGCCGCCTGGTGAGTGAACAAGCTGATGGGAGATTTTCCCCGTCTGTGTCTATCTCCCCTCACCACCATCTCTGCAACTCTTTCACATACATGGATAGATCCTTACAAAAGTAAAAGCAGTAAAATATGTTACATCCTGCCGGTTGTTTTAGCCAGGGCTTGAGGGGAACAACAGTAATTATTCTGGCTGAGCTGAAAAAAAAAAAAAAAAAAAAAAAAAAAAACCAGACCATCTCTGCTAGGTATGAGATGAAAACATCTCTTGAGAACACTATGAGACAATGTTATTTTGTTCATAGCCAAAAGAAATGACCCAGACTTTGCCAATTACCTAATTTTACAAGTGTCAGCATGTTCCTGGGAGCCTTTGTGCTGGTAATAAGCTATTCTGACTGGGGTTGTAGAGCTTATATTTATTCTTTAGGTAGGTTCATTTATCAAGTGCCTTGAATGTCAACGAGGGACAATAAAGCGGCTTTAATGTAATGTTGGATTTAAAAACAGAAAGTGAGTTGTGTATATATTCACCACACTTAACATACAGCCATTCATAGAGTCGAGGATGGCTACATTTTTTTCAGTAAATGGAAATGAAACGATTGCTTCAAAATCTAGGTATTTCTTTATTCCTCATTCCTTTCTCCCCTGCACTGGCATTATTGGGCGTGGCATCTGTTACCTAGAATTATTTCACTGAACAGACACGAATTCTGAGAGTCAGAGTCGTCTATATGTTCCTGGTGAGAAGTACAGAAAGTATGTCAGCTGGCTTCACTTCCACTTCTGTTTATGGTCTTACAGGAAAGTTGCTTTCTTAGGGGTCTTATGGATATTCTTTGTTCAATCTGCCTTGAATTTTATTATTCTGAAGAAGGTGCATGATAAGCCTGGAGAATAATAAATACAGTTTAAAAGCATTCACAAGCAAGGCAGTGTTATTAAGGAAATGAGTGTTTTTGTTGAAAACTAGCATCGCAGAACTCAGGCCATGAATTGTGTAAGTTTTATAGCTCCGCTGTAGTCTCTGGGGATGGACAAAATGCAAACATTGACTTCACATAGGTAATAAGAAGGATGTAGAAGTTTAAAAACACGCCTATGCCTCTTTCCATGGGATTACTTAATTTTGCTGGTGGTATTTGAAATAATGTTGCATTGCTTTCCCAGTGGTAAGCAGAGAATCTACTGCTTGCCTATATTAAGTATGTGTTAGATTACCAATTGGCAAAAAAAGGTATGCAGTAACGGATACGCCATTTAAAAATATTCTAGAAAGTTCTCTAGATAAATATCTTAAGGCTTCTTTCTTAGAGAAAGTCAAATATTTGTAAAGGCTTAATTTTGAGTAACTTTAACATTTCTGTCTATGATATTGATTCTTCTGTTACATAATTCCTTCCTGTGGCCCCAGTATCTTTTCTTTTATTTTTAGTGAAGAATTTAATCCTGCCACCTTAAATTTTAAACCTAATATAAAGTAGGCAAGGGGAAAAGCATTTAATGAGTAAAATGATATTAGGTGACGCTTGAAGGTACCTACTAGTTGTATTCTAAAAGTCATGCAGAATTATTTATCAACAAGTTGATCAGCTATTAACAAAAATGTGAAGCATCATATCTGCATAGAATTATTAGATGTTGCTTCAAAGTAAGTCACTGGGAATACAAAAATACGTATCAAGGAAATTAAAGACTAATTTTAGGAGTTGTTAATCACACAATTATAATTATTATAGGATATCAAACATAATTAGCATTTTAAAAACGTGTAACAGGATTTAAGGAACTGTTTCCATTTAGCAAAAAGTCCTGTCACGGCTCTCTGAGGTTCTCAGTGAAGAGACACCTGCCAAGGTCACACTGAACTCAGGGAGGACGCAGAACTGGGCGTGCTGCAGCCACTTTCCATGGATCACCTTAATTACAGTCTGTATTGACCCATAGCAATGATTATGTGTATAGAATAGTGAAGTCTGGAAACTATTGGAAGGAAGATTAACCAGAACTCTGCTCTTCAGATTCTTTAGCTGGAGGACCACTTAACGATACACTTACTGTTCAGACTTTAAATTTTTTTTAAATGAATCTGGATTTAGCAAAATTCTGGCTTGTTCAAATGGCTACATTTGAAGACATTGGAAACTCCCGTTGAAAGAAAAAGCAGCCTCATGTCATGTTTTGAGTTAAAATATGTGTTTATACATGTTATGAAAACAACCTCTGGCTCTTTGAACGTGACTGTGCTTGCATGTTATCTCTGGATGCATCATGATACACACACTGGCATACATTGTGAGTGATCAGAAAGAACCTACCTACATTGCTCCTTGGGTACGTACGTGGTTTTGGCAGCTGTAGTGTGGGCGTCAACTTTTCCATAATCCTCCAGTTTAATGTCACTGCTTTTAACATTCTGCATACATGAATCCTATTCGCGGCATATGATGTCACAGGCATAATGCTGCTGTAAGACAATGAAGATAATTTCCATTGGTTCCTGTCTCACATAGAATAAGAACTTCCATGTCAACAAGTACAGTGAGGAAAGTAAGAATTATTGGAAACAACAAAACTTCTGCTACAGGAGTGACATTCCAGGAAAGAAGTTATCAAAGAAGCTTGCCAGTGTGGGCTCTTTTATACTTAAAGGGGTTCTCTCCAATTGGCTCTTTCTTGAACACCAGATACAAATTCAACCAATTTTGGAGGGACAGAATAACAACTAATCATCAGCCAGATATAACAACTAATTATATGCCAGGAAAACAGCCAATCAAAGGATTGAAAGTATTGCCACTGAGGTACATACAGGAAGTGACCAGGAAGCTGATGTTGGGTACCTGTTGAGCACAGCCGTGTGTGGAGCCCTCAGGTTCTCAGTGTCTCCTGAAGAGTTCGTTGTGCATGTTTCCAGTAGCTGTGTTTCTACTGCGTCCAGTCACCTTTCCCCTAGTTTCGATGCTTTGTTGTTGCTGTTGTTTTGTTTTGCTTTCCTTTGATTACTTTTCCTATCCAGGGCCCCTTGAAATCTGTATCAACACAATTAGCTTGAAATGGAAATTCCTAGCTATCTGTAAGAGTAATGATGAACTTATTTCTGTTGATAACTTCCTTATAGAGCCACATTTGGCCACAGTGATTTGGTCCCATCTCAGTATTCCACAGAAAGAACAAGACGTGTTGTTGATTCTTTGTTCTAGATGCATTCATGATAACATTTCTTTCTGTGACTAAGAAAGCATGTTTTAGCTGCCATACACTATATCCATATACTTCCCCTAATGCAGTGTTGTAGATTTGGGGGAAGAGGGATTCCCTCCTCAACTCTCCTTCCTCTCTTTGCATTCTCCTTCTCCCACAATTTTTCCCTACATTATTATGACGGTATCGTCCTTTAGTAACAGTCACAAGTCCATCATTCTACCATTTGAGTATATCATGGCATTGTAGCTATAGGCAATGGTGGAAAAACAAGTATCCCATTGTCAAGGCATATTTTACGGCTTCATTGGGAGTCCTCTGCAGGCTGCAATGTCTCTCCATGGTACAGTTCATCTATGAGCATATATGTATATACATGTTTACCTCAATATCCATTTGTTCTCTGTTTTGCATGGATGTTGTTTTCTGTCGGAGGGAACACATAGGTGTCCTTTTGGGATTTCTGCCATACATTCTTTCTGAACTGTAACAACAACTAATCATTCAAATAACATTCACTCCTGATCCCTCACTCCAAACAACTTTACTGAAACAGCAAAAATTATATTCTGGTCAGTTTCTTACTTGCTTAAAACCTATCAACAACTTTTCAGTGCTTCTTGGAAAATCTGAAATCTTCACTATCGAAGAGAAGATAATCTCAGGTCCTAAGCGTTTCTCTCCTACCATTACTCACTTCCATTCACTTCACTAAACGCTAGGTAAACATTTAAATTAATTAATTTTAAAATTTATAGATTGGTCCTAAGAGTTTACATTTATTTATTTAAATTTGGAAAGTTATTAATACGTCATGGTCTTGGGATCACAAGCAAATACCTGATAATTATTACGTCACTATTCTTATCAACTTTGTTTCTCTTAGTTAAAACACTTATGTGATTTCTCCCCCGTGGTTCTTCTTCCATTTTTCTCTGATCTAGAAGTTTCATCCTTTGATTCTTTGTGGGGTATATTGAGTTACGTTTTATATTTTCCTTCAAAATTCTCTTTTGTCATGATGCTTTCTTTCCCTAACTTCACAACAAAAGCAAATCTCTTGTACTATATATAACAATATTTGGATTTTCTTTGAAAATAATGTGGGCAGATGTAATTAATATATATATATACAATATATCTTTAATACACAAATTCATCACTAAATTGTAAGTTATTTGAGAGTGAAACCTATGTCTGCCTTACTAAGATGATGCCTTTGCTCTGTTTTTAGCACATCGCTTGGTTAATATCTTTTAACAGATGAATAAATTAATAAGTAAAAGCCAAAGTCTAATTCAATGCATGTTAATCAATCTGAGGAAGCACGATTAACACCAACGTCTGCCTAAAGCAAGTCACTGGGAGAAAACCTACAACTGATTTTGCCATCGCTGTTTCAATGACGTGGGTGCTTCAGGAGGGATCCTTGAGATCCACTGTGCTGTCAGGAAGCAGGGTAAAGTACCCGTTACATTGATATGGTCATTACCCTTGCTCTGATTCTCTGTTGACCTTGTGGGCCCAGTGCGGTAGCCTAGTGGCTAAAGTTCTCACCTTGCATGCTCCAGGATCCCATATGGGCACTAGTTCTAATCCTGGCAGCCCCGCTTCCCATCCAGCTCCCTGCTTGGGGCTTGGGAAAGTAGTCCAGGATGGACCAAAGTACTGGGATGCTGCACCCGCTTGGGAGACCCAGAGGAGTCTCCAGGCTCCTGGCTTTGGATTGGCTCAGCTCCAGCTGTGACAGCCACTTGGGGACTGAATCAATGGACTGAATCAATCAATCAATCAATCTTTTTCTCTGTCTCTCCTCCCCTCTGTATATCTGACTTTCCAATAAAAAAATAAATAAATCTTTTAATAAAAATGGGACCTTGCTAATTGTTTTTCTTACAAAGAAAACGGTGTGAATGATACAGATATTGTGACACAGTCCTCACTGAGCAGATGTCATTGTTCTAGTCTCTTTTCCAGCTCTTACTATTTTAGTTAACATGAGTCATTCTTATAAATCTCAATATATCTTTCCCAATGCCTGAGCACTGAAGAAGGTAACCTATTAAAGTCTGTAGTGAGCTTAAATTGAAAACATGAACACAATCTAGCATGAGTAGTAATCTAGGCCTCAGATTTTTTTTTAGATGACCTAGAAAGCACAGAAACACAGTGTCAGGATAGAGAGCTAGTAATTCAATAGCCAAAATAATGCAGAACAGAGGTGGCTGAGGGGAACTGAAGGGTTTGAGAGTGTTGTTTTCGGTAAGCACTGCTATTCATGATAGTCAGTATCAGCACTGGTTTTTATTTGTTCAAAATGGGAACAATAGCATTAATTAAGGTGAATTAGATTGGAATTGTTATAAAAATTGTATTCGATGCAGTTCATGGTGCAAAACAATATTTACAATTGTTCTAATACAGCCAAATTCAAAATAACCTACTACGCAGAAAGTATCAAAATAACCATTTGGCACAGGTGTGAGGCAGAGGTGTGGAATGCTACACTGTGAGGTGAGCGAGACTACAGCTGCCGTCCAGCCCTTGAAAATCAATAAGGGATATTTTCCAAATAAAAAAAATAAATCAAGGAATTGTAGTATCACTGTTTGCACAGGACAAATTCTGTGAAAGATAAGCTTAGTGATTCAAAAAGCAAGAAAGTTGAATTATAGAGACCAACGTATCAGAAATCTGAGTTTTATTTAAGTTTAAAAAACTGATTAGAAGACTAGTAGAGGAGTAGTTTGGAAATACAAGGTCAACTGTGTATTTAAACAGAAATACTACCTCCTATGTAAGTAAAGTTTTGATGCAAAGGTTTTCATTAATCGTAACAACTTATGTTTTGGGATTTAATAGGTGTACATGCATAATAAGTACTGGAAAACATTAATTTATGTTGAACATTTCTGAGCATAATTATGACACATTTATGGAATGAAGATATTTAAAATTTCAAAAACAGGGCCCGGCACAGTAGCTTAGTGGCTAAAGTCCTCTCCTTGAACATGCCAGGATCCCATATGTGTACCGGTTCTAACCTGGCAGCCCTGCCTTGTATCCAGCTCCCTGCCTGTGGCCTGGGAAAGCAGTCGAGGTCGGCCCAAAGCCTTGGGACCCTGCACCCATGTGGGAGACCCGGAAGAGCTCCTGGCTCCTGGCTTTGGTCTGGCTCAGCTCCAGCCATTGTGGCCACTTGGGGAGTGAACCATCGGACAGAAGATCTTCCTCTTTGTCTCTTTTCCTCTCTGTATATCTGATTTACCAATAAAAATAAAATAAATCTCCAAAAAGTTTCAAAAGTATGAAAATGGCCACAGGAATGAGAAGAAAGATTGTGACAGTTGCTCGCATATACATTTTTTGTCATGGGGTGGACATTTTTAATGAATGATAATAGCAGATATAAAAAGAGTAAGTCATGAAATTTTTAAAAATATTTTTGTTAGTAAAATGTAAACAGTGATTTGGCAAGAGTAACCTTGTCGCGCATTTAAAAGTATAATACAATAGCAACGGTTTGGGGTAATGCAAAGTAGAAAATTGTAGGGCAGCCTGCTGGAAAGGCACAATAAAAGGCCATCTACACTGAACGTGAGCATTAGCAGGGAGGTGTTTGAAACTCTACTGGTAGAATGATTACAGGGAACAGGAGGAGGGTGAGCCAGCCTGGAGAAGTGCTAAGTGTTCCTTGAGATCTGACACTACTGTGCATGTGCAGGCATGGTTGTAAAATTAAAATTTTTGTAGAAAACAGAAAGTTAAAAATCCAGTTGACTAGTAAAAATTCACCAAAGGTGGTAAGCATAATATATATTGAAAACCTCAGTTGATCATAGAAAATGACTTGTTAGTATGACAGTAATTCCCTATTTCCTGAAACTACTGGCAATAAAACACTAACAAGATCCCAGTTCACCAATGTCCAAGACGGCTGGATCGTATCCAGGACACGGTGGATTCTAAAGCTTAACAGACCCAGATTGAGTCTCTTGATGATCGAGACAGAGATGCCAGGTCAGGATCAGAGTGCCAAGACTTGCCAGATACTAAGGGATGCCTGGTGAAAGGGGTCGGAGGTCACAACATAGACCCTAAAACTCCACTGTACATCCCGAGAAAAGGAGTCATGGCAAATATCCATCCTGTTCTTGAAAGCAAAACTGGGGCTGAGTCCTACTTCACTAAAACTGTTACAGACTTTATACATTAGCAGGAGTAATTTCAACCAGAATATGTGCTTGAGAAAACAGCAGTATAAAATTTGATTTATAAAAGTTGAGTTCCTTGAATCGGCACAGTGGTGTAGTATGCTAATCCTCTGGTTGTGGTGCCCTAGATAACTTCACTTCTGATCCAACTCTCTGGGAAAGCAGTGCAGGATGGCCCAAGTCCTGGAACTGCCCTGCACCCATGTGGGAAACTCAGAAGAAATTTCTTGTCCCCAGCTTTGCACAGTCCCAGCTCTGGCCAAGGTGGCCACTTTGGGAATGAAACAGCAGATTGTTCCTGCTGTGTATGCGTGTGTGTGTTGTGGGTGCATATCCCTCCCTCTCTCTGTATTTCTGACTTTCAAATAAAATAAACACATTAAAAAATGAGTTCCCAATCAGAGCTATAAATTTTGAATTCCACACAATACAAAATCATCTATCTCAATTTTTATGAAAGATTTTTAGATTAGTTTTATTATCATATGGGTCTATTCTGCTCAGTTGTAAATCATTATCCCACACCCAGGTGTAGTTAGCAGATACTTTGGTTCCCCAAAGTAACTAGGACATGTGAAAATGTTGTGCTATTAGAGGGGAAGGCTACTGCTTGGGGCTCATCTCATGTGGGAATGCCAACTTGATTCTTGGCTACTCTGCTTCCAACATAGAGACTTTTCATATTATCCTGGGGCTAGTGGAAACACTAGTGGAAAAGCACTTCTCATTGTATGTTGCTTTTATCATAGATAGGTGGCTGGGCTAGGTAGTATGGACTCTTACAAAGGTGATCCATTCCGAATATGTTCTCTAAAAGAATATTATACCTGGGTAATTATCATGTTTTGTAAAGACTTATTTATTTGAGGGGTAGAGTAAGAGTGAAAGGAGAGGGAGGGAGAAACAGCCTGAGAGAAATAGAGAAAAGAGTTAGAGAGAATCTTTTATGAGATAATCTACTCCCCAAATGGCCACAACAACTAAGGCTCTGCCACACTGAAACTGACAGCCAGAAACTCCCTCTGGACTTCCATGTGGGTGGGAAGAAGCAAAGTATTGGAGCGATCAAAGCCATGTCTGCTGGCCAGCTGACACTTGAAGCGGCCCTCCAGTGTGGAGCAGCAACACCCCAAGCAGTGATGTAATCCACTGATTCACATCACAGGAAAGATGAATATTGAGGATTCATTTTGATAGGCTTGCTGTGTTGAGGCATTCAATATGCTGACCTACTCACCACACTCCATATTTTGGAATGGTTCATGGTTAGCAAAGGATATACACATTTCTCCCTCTATTTGTACTATCATAACCATTCCTGCTTGAAACAAGCCTCAGTATTGTGAGGACAAAGTTCACAAGAAAAAATAGAAGAGCATTGTTAGGATTGCCACGTTCAATCCTACATAACCTAAGAGGCAAGAGGCTTTCACTGTAGAAGTCATATTTAACTTGTCTGTCTTTGTCTCTGTTTTCCATTATTGTCACTGTGTACTCAGAATGTTCAGTTTACAAAAGTATAATAGTACAAGTTAATAGATTTGAATAATATTCCTAAAAAGTTGTGTTATTATGAGATAACTCATCTCCATGGGTTGTAAAAATAAAATGGGATTACATTTACTACAGCAAAGAATATGAGCCCATGAAGTTATAAATTCTTTTTCCAAAGTCATGTAAGAGATATGTGAAATTCATAATAAATTGTTTCATTTTAAGCATACATTGAGAATAAAAACATAACAGATACTATAAAGATCTTTGAAGGAAGGTTAGTGTTGTAAAAGCCCCCAGTTGAAAGGTTCATGGGAAAAATTCATGAAATTATTTTAATCGAGATGAGAGGTCAAAGGTTGAGGTAGACCTGGTTTTTATCAAATGTCACTGGGAATATTTTAAAGTGGTTTCTGATCCTTACGCTGCTTTTTTCCTGCTTCTCTGTGATCTTTCACTTCATAAATTGTTACTTCAATGATAATCAGCAAGATGAACAAAAGGAATAATTGAGACCAAGTATAACATGACTTTTGTATCTTAAATTGTAAGATTTCACAATCTTATAAATGGTACATAATCTGTATATTTGTGTCTCATCATACATTTGTCATGGAATAAGATATTGTATATAGATTTCTTCAGAAAAATGTACATATATTTTAATTTAAGGTATTTATTTCAGAAAAAAGAAAACTGAACATTTTAAGTGTTAGCTGGTAATAAACTGTCAATTCATATGAAAAAAGAATTAACTCTGAAACTGATGAAATGTCATTTAGGATTGGTAATAGGATTGGGATAGTTCTTCAACTCTCCAGCGGTATCTACTAATGTTAAAAAGACATATTTGTCAGCATGATAGATATTTGTGTTTTTCCCTAAAAACTAAAGTGGAAATGTGTCAAGGAAAGAGTAAGCATATTCACCTGACCTCAAGAAATTGCCTTCTTTCTCGTCTGTGGTCAGTGTTAAGGATTGGACAGCCCCTTGTCAACTGCGTGTCTGTGGCCAGTGTTAAAAACAGACACCCTCGTAAGCAGGCTCTTCAAAAAGGGAAGAATGGCATATTCCGAAGGTTTCATCTGACTAGTAGATTGAGAAACACAAAAATCACTGAACATAAAATTGGAAATATTGATTCAATCTGTTCATCCTAACCACTTTTGTTTAACGATTTTTTTAAGATTTGTTTATTTTCATTAGAAAACCAGATTTACAAAGAGAAGGCGAGGCAGAGAAAGATCTTGTAGCTGCTGGCTCACTTCCCAGTGGCCGTAACAGCTGAAGCTGAGCCTGTCTGAAGCCAGGAGGCAGGAGCTTCTTCTAGGTCTCCCATGCAAGTGCAGGGTCCCGGTTTTGAGTTATCATCCGCTGCTTTCACAGGCCACAAACTGCATGGGGAGCAGAGCCACTGGGACATGAACTGTCACCTACGTTGGATCCCCGAGCTTGCAAGTGGAGAGTTTAACTAGTAAGTCATTACACTGGGCCCCCAAATTTTTACTTCTGATAGGAAAAAGAATGGGGGAGATGAGAGGAACTTCCTTTGGTTAAGAAGTCTAAGATTGAAGCTGTATCATCTCACATCTCACTTACTAGGTAACATTTCTAAAAGCAATTCACATTGATATATCTATTTTCTTTCAAAAACGAGAAACAACAACGAGATGTTTAGCGTAGTGACTAAGACCTGCAGGTTCCCCATCAGAGTGCTTGGACTGGATTCCTGGCTCTCATTGCTGATGATCGTTTCCTGCATGTCCAGATTCTGGGAGGCAGCACTGCTGGCCCAGGTAGCTGGATTCCTGACAGTTGCATGGGAGAAGTGGATTGAGTTCCTGACTTCTTGCCCAGTTTCTGGTGTGGCCAATTCTAGAGAAGGTCTGATTTGAAATATTAAGGGTTCTTTGAAAATAAGCATTTGAGTTTAGTTGAGAAATTCAGCTTGGGTGTGCACTGACTGAAAGGAGCCTGCAAGGCACTCTAATTCTAAGGCCAGAGAAACAGCTGCAATCTCTATTTCTAGAAAAATCTGGCTAGTGAATTATAAAAGTTGTAATTCAAAACTCTGTCCTACTGATATACATCAGAGGGTCTCCCCAGGAAGCTGAGGAACTAGACTGGACTATAAGATGTTGGACTCTATGTTTAGTTGGTGCTTGCAAAGAGGGAATCTCAACTGTACTTGACCAGTGGATATGCAACAAGGTGGAATATTCCACATGGGGGGAGGGCGGGGGGAGGGGTGGGGTGATTCCCAGTTCCAACGAAACTGTATCACATAATACAATGTAATCAATGAATAAAAAATTAAAAAATTATGATTCTGGAAATATAATTTTAATGACTGAGTAGAAAAATAAAATTTTTGGAACTGTCATTTATCAATGACAGAGGGAGGAGGCATGTGCTTTGCTATATGAGGCTCCGACTGCCTAATCTGGGATACTTTTATTCACTGATGAATAAATACCATAGAGTTGAAACATTCCTGTTTCAACTAATGCTTTCAAGACATTTGATTTAAGTTGAAACTGAAGAGAAAGAAGGATTTCCTTCATTAACAGTTCAAAGTGTGATCATGCTGATAGAACCAGTAGTGGGTGGATATTTGACCATGGACAATTAAATGATCGATTTTATTTTATTCAGTTTTTCTGTGATTGCTTAGTTGACATTTTAGGAGATTCAATCAATAACTATGTGAGTTTCCTGCAATGATTGGAAGGATCTGACATCAGAAAGAGGAGTTTGAGTCAGCAGGATTTGGAGAGAGCGAAGGTGAAAGCTTGAGCAAGCCAGGGAATCTTGTGGGTTCATACTGTGGAGTGTGAGGTGATGCAACGGTCAAAGTGTGGGCTGTACACGTGAGCTGCGACTGCTCAGAGCTCTGGCTGACATGAGGAGGTGACAGGAGGGCATCAAGGTGAAGGATGACAACACCGTGATAAATGTAGTTAACTACCTTCTAATCATAGTGTTTGGTCCTTGGTGTTTTCACAGATGTAGCTATGTCATACATCGGTATGACTCATAAAAGCATAAAACTTAAAGTTGAATGATGTTGAGTGATATTTGAATTTATTTCACAGTGGAGGAAGTGGAGAAATGCAAATATCTGAGGTCACACTGTGCATAAATAAGCTGTTAAGGCTGTAAAAGTGATTTAGTGCTTTGATTCCACGTAACTGAAGTGTACCACATAGAACTGATAGTGAAGAATATTTGCTGTCATTTGAAGAGTATCTATGGAGTTTGTCCTTTCGATAGATTCAGATTTTAATGTCCTTTTTTTTCCTCTAGAATTTATTTAATTAGATGGGCTTCCTAAATTAAACTAACAGATAATAGATTAAATAATTCCTAAGCAACTTTTCATTGTATTTATTATATTGCTTAAAATTTTATCCTTTTTATTTTTTAATATGTCATCATTTGTGAGCCATATGTTCACTGCCAAATTAAATATTCACAAATTTCATTTCCATAAATTTAAAGGAAAATTATTATTAATTATTCTTGCTTATACAATTGTATATTAGAATTATAGAATTACAGTGCTATGTTAATGAGATTAAACAGTCATGTCCCTTTCATCGTTAGATGAACAAGCTTAGGATTTGGGAAGTTTAATGAGTTTTCTACAGTCCAATATAAGAGTAGTTCAAAATTTATTGGAAAAATTGACATTCAGTTGTGTTTATTTTATCTGAAAATATGTTTATTTTAATATCAAAAACTATGAAATACATATTTGTTTTTATAGCATACTTTTTAAATATGAAATGCTTCATGAATTTGCATGCTATCCTTGTGCAGGGGCCATGCTAATGACCCTTGTATCATTCCGGTTTTAGTATCTGTCCTGCCGAAGAGGGCACCACACACATTTTCTATTCTCTTTTTGAAGACTAATCCTATGTACGATTTAAAATTTTTCAGCAAAATAAACTTATTATTTATTTCAAAATTATTTTTATTTCCATTGGGAACTCAGATTTACAAAGGGAAAGAGACACAGAGAGAGAGATTTTCAGTCCACTGAATCGCTGCCCAGGTAACAACTAGAGCTGCACCAACCAGAAGCCAGGAGCCAGGAGCCTTCTCAGGGTTTCCCATGCAGGTGCAAGGTCCCAAGATCTTGTGCCATCCTCGACTGCTTTCTCAAGGTACAAGCAGGGAGCTGGATGGAAGTGGAGTAGTGGTGACATGAACTGGCTCCCAAGACGAGGACTTTAGCCACTAGGCTACTGTGCTTGGTCCCAAATAATCTCATTTTAAATTCAGTTTTCTACCAGCTTTTTCTACCAGCTTTTTCTACCAAATACTCTTGAGTGTACTAGAGAAGTAACTTTATGAGGTTCCTTAGTTCCCTTGGACTTTGCTTTTCACGCTCCCCAACTTCATATCAGATTTTTATTAGCATCATATTTTTCTTTGGACAAGCAGATGCCAAGAATGGGAAAATCTAGCAATACTAGAAAGTTTTAGATAACAATTACTTGACTACTGTCAAATACTATGGGAAAAATATTGCTTTCCATACTAAACAACCCACATTAGTAAAGTCCCAATGAGTTATATAGACATAAACTTTCACACTTATTTAATTTATTGCCCCGTATAGCTCTATTGCAACAATGTCAGCAGTACCCACAAGAAGAGCCTTGACTGTAAATCCTCTCACTGGGGGAAATTACTGACTGTTCTCCTGCCTTCTGGAACACTGTCAAAGAAACTGACTTATCTAACCATCATGTCCTGGACTTACTGACGAGCCACAAAACCTACCATGATGGATGAAAGCACTGTGCTCTCTTGTGTGTCAGTGGAGCCTGGTGGGAAACCAGGTGTGAAGCTGGGATTCTTCCCTCCACTTGATCATGTTAAACAATCACCCTCACTTTCCATAGTGGAACAAATACTATCAGAAAATGCCATGGATGTTTAAATAGAAAATGTTAATTGCATGCAGTTACAATATACAATTCACATTTCAATGGAAAATGATTCAAACATCAGGCACTAGGAAAATTTGCACCTGAATGAGAAGCCCAATTGTTCGATGCTAATACTAAGATGACAGAGGCGCTAGAATTATCAGCCAAAATTTTGAATATAGTCATACTAAAAATGATTCAACAAACATTTACAAATAATATCATAATAAATAAAAAGCTACAAAACCTACAGAAAGGTAGAGTTTCATTAAAAAAAAGAACAGTAAAAGAAACATTAAATGGAAAGTTTCGAACCTACAGGCATAATAATCTAAATAAAAGTCTCAGTGGGTTGGTTTGATGCAGAATGGAGAAGGTAAGAACGAGTCACTGAAATGGAGGATGGAAAAAACTAAATTTTCCAGACCCGAACAAGAGAGATAAAACAGACAGTAAAAGAGCAAAAGTTCCTCCGGGAGTTATCGCGTTATAACAAAGGAACGAGGATTTGTGTCCTTAGAGAGCTAGGAGAGGAGAAGGGAAGTGATGCTGGAAAAGTGGTGATTGAATGCTGCAAAAATGTAACAGTAAAACAAAATCAAAACATTTAAAATAAGTGGAATAATATAGAACATGGGTTCAATGACAATGCAATAAAATCAGAAACCAATGAAAAACAGATAAGATAAAAATTGTCAGTATCAGAATAGAATCTTCAGATATCTAACAAATCATAAAAGAATCCTATGAACAACTTCACATGGATAACATGGGCGGCATATACAAAGTGCATGGCTTCGAGCTACGAAGGATGTTGAGTTCAGATATGAAAATTCCCCTGAACAGGGCCTGGTTGATAGCTTAGCAGATAAAGTCCTCACCTCGCGTGTGCTGGGATCCCATGCGGATGCCTGTTTGTGCCCCGTAGGCCCTGCTTCACATTCAGCTCCCTGCTTGTGGCCTGGGAAAGCAGTCAAGGATGACCAAAAGCCTTGGGATCCTGAGCCTGTGTGGGAGACCAGGAAGAAGCTCCTGGCTCCTAGCTTTGGATCAGCACATCTCTGGACGTTGTGGATGCTTTGGGAGTGAATCAATGGACAGAAGCTCTTCCTCTCTTTCTCTCGTCCTCTCTATATATCTGGCTTTCCAATAAAAATAAAATAAATCTTGAAAAAAATCCCCCAAACAAATATCCAGGCACAGATTCTTTATGAAATTTTAACAAATTAAAGAAAAATGAGCATTTCATCTCAATCACTTCCATAAACTAGAAGAGAAAGGACATTTCCGGATCATTTTATCAAAACAATATTATCCTGAAACCTTGTTATCTCAGACCAAAGCCTTTCAGTACTCTCTTAAAAACAATAAACCAATTCAATAAAGAAGATCCATAGCAAAATAGTAGCAGTATGAAAGCTAATCAAAAAACATACTTTAGTTGGTATTATAAGCATTCTAGACATCACTTAAAATATGCATGAAAATGTTTGTAGGTTATATGTAAATACTATATTATTTTAGCCAATGTACTTGAGTATTAGTTGATTTTGCTATTTCAGGAGACCTGAAAATCATTCCTTATGAATTGAGTACTTAATTGGTGAATATTCAATGGTAAACATTAATTATAGATTGAGCATAATTTATAGACTTTACACCTCTTGATTTCACCTGCATGACAACCCTGATAATCATTGTTCTATTGTTTCTATTTTTGAGTTTCCAAAAAAGAAAAAGACAAAATTATGTATTTGTCTTTCTGTACTTTGTCTTTGTCACATCATAAGGCCTATTGTCCTCTGGTTTTAACCTGGGTTTGACCAAAAATAGCTTTTATTTTCATGGAAGTATAATATTCCTCTGTCTGTAGACATACCACTTTCTCCATAACCATTCACTAATAAATAAGAAAGTAGGGTTCCCCCCTACTCTTGCTATCATGGCCATTTATATAATGCTGCAATGAATGAGAATTTGGAGTTGTCTCTAAAAAAATTTTGAACAGTTTTTGTGACTTTGGAAAAATTTCCATTCAAGTATTGTATTCATGTTTTGTCTGTATATAAGACTTTGTTTTTTGCATTTTAAAAATTTTACTTAATTTTAATCAGATTATTTTTATTTAAGTTGTTTCAATTTGGTATAATGAATTATTATTGACTCAATAATTTTCAAACATTCATTATTATTCCACAGGACATGCGGTCTTTAAACTCTTTTGCATTGGTTGTTTCAAATGATGCAAAGGATACAATTTTATTATTTTGAAGTGTGACCAATATCATTATCATATTTTCCCTATTATTTATGCTGAGCACAGTGGTGAAAAGTTAGCTTGTTACATATTCGAAGATATTTTTTGCTGGGTTTCAATGTTTGAAGAGTATACCCTTAACATTTTCCAGATAGTTCCTGTTATGGTTGGCAATCTAGGTTTATGACTTTTTCTTGCCAACTACTTGTATGTGTCTGAGGAATCTTGTTGTGTTGGGAAGGTAAAACAAAGTGAGAATATTTCAATCTCTTCAAAGTTGGACTGGTTGCACTTGGCTTGGGCAACTCCGGCAGTAAAAACAAAGCAAAACCAGTAGACACGCCGGAAGGGAAGCGCTGCTGGAGCGCTGTAACTGGACGTAGTATCAATGATGGAGAAGGGGAGGAGAACGAAGCAGACAAGATGTGCTCCTCCTTTGATGACGCTTTCAAAAACCACTGTCAAATGACTCGATCCTGACGTTGATTGTCGGTTTCTGCGATGGATGCCTCAGTATTTATTCTCCACACAATGGTTCTTGATTCTCACGAAACAAGAAAGATCGTGACTGATACAAAAGCTGACGTTTTACAATGAGTTACAACTTGCTGCAAACACGACTCTTGTACCACCTAATTTTCATCTTACTTAATCACTGTGCTGTCTGTGCAACTTCTTAGCACCTTTAATCTCTCTGTAACCCAGGAATTTACATAACATGGCAGAATCCCCCACAAGCAAACCGTGTTCACTCTGAGTCCATCTGCAAACCACCAGCCTCTTCTCTCTACACATCTGGTCTTGAATTAGGAAAACAAGGCGAACAGGCCTGGGAAACAGTTGTAGAGTTTGCTGTGAAACTCGGATCTCAACAACCAAGTTATTGAGAAATAGTTACGGAGTGTGGGCTCTGTAGGGCTTCCATGGTCTGATTTGGTTCTGCAAACCTGCGGCAAGGTTCTCTGTGGTCTCCAGTCCTTCTGGCTAGGGGTAAGGAGTGCGTATGCATCCAGAGGTGCACGTGTTCATTCCTCATTGCTTTCAAGACTCCGGGTCCAGGCTCGGGGGAGGTGAGGACCATGGGCAGTGCGGGGACAGGGCTAAGACACCTTCAAGTCGTTTTTGCTGCTGAGCCCCTAGGACTCCTGGATAAAGATCAACACGACTCCTTCTCCCCATCACAGAGCTGGCGGTCACTGGGCTGGGACTGATGTGCTGGTCCCATTTCCGTGAGCCTGGGTGACCACAGGCCCGGGGTGCTACCCCGAACCAGCAGTTTCGCTGGGACCAGCTTTCCCGCAGCTACCGCCTGGGACATTGTCTGGAGGGAAAGGGGGTCGAAGATTGAAGAAGTGGCTCGTTGGTCTATTCTAGTCCTTCTCCCTCATATAGAATCCAGGGCCTTGCACCTGCCAGCCTGCTAGCTAAAATAAAGAAATTGCAATTTCTCAGAGAGGTATCTATTTAATTGTGGTCTGTTCTTAGTTGTGCAACTCTCACACGTCACCCCACATTTGTGTACTTCCTTTACTAGTTTCATGTCAAGCACTATTTATTCTCCTAGGTATTTATGCGCTTTAATTTTTTAAAAATTTATGTATTTTTATTACAATGTCAGATATACAGAAAGGAGGAGAGATGGAGAGGAAGATCTTCCATCTGATGATTCACACCCCAAAAGGCCACAACAGCTGGAGATGAGCCAATCCGAAGCCAGGAGCCTGGAACTTCTTATGGGTCTCCCATGCAGGTGTAGAGTCCCAAGGCTCTGGGCCGTCCTGGACTGCTTTCCCAGGCCACAGGCAGGGAGCTGGATGGGAAGTGGAGCTGCCGGGATTAGAACCGGTGCCCATGTGGGATCCCGGGCGCTTTCAAGGCGAAGACTTAAGCCGCTAGGCCACCGCACTGGGCCCAACATTCATTTTTAAAATCACTTTGTTTTCAATTTGTGAAAGAAAAATGGCCATGCTAATAAACTGTTTAGCTTGTTTCAAAATGGCAGAACATAAATATCCTACTAAACCCACTCTGGTTTTCCTGGAAATGTCTCCAAGCGTTTGACATGCATTGTCTGTGTTAGGCCATCAAGGTGTTTTCAGGAAATGACTTCACAGGCACCGATTTCTAGGCAAACTGCTGCTAACCGCTGCTCTTCACTGCTCCCCTCCTCTCCCCGTTTTAAAAGTTAAGACCAGAAAAAAAGTGGAATAGATTAAATAAATAAAATATGTGCTTCTTTTGGTAAAATTTATTCAGGCATGCATTATTTACCATCTGCGTTTTGTATTTGGGGGCAGGGCTTTAATCAGCACATGTGCTTGTATAAGCACATTTGCTCCCATGTGAAGAAAAGCTGATCTAATAGCATTGTGTGCTATTTAGCCATTTTTATGGCACTGATTAGTACAGTGTGGGTGCACACTGGACAAAGATCAATTTAGAACATTTTCCGGAAAATTCTGTTATCATGTGTCTTGTTGGTCAACGGCCACAGCTTCATATCAAATATACTCCAAAAATACGAAGTGCATACTTTCATACCTTGGTAGACTGTATATCTTAACACAAAGAGGCAGCACAGAATGAGGAAAGTGTGTGGAGGGAGCGCAAGGAGGCTGTTTGGGAGCATCCAGGGGATTTCTGCATAGTTGCTTAAATACGTCTGTGAGAATAAAGGTGCACCTGCCGTGAAGCTCCCTGTGAGTCTCACTGAAACGCAGAAATCCCAGAAACAGTCGGCTGCTTAATCCAGACAAATTTGCCAAGCGATAATCAAAATGATTCCGTAATTTAGATATTTATGAAAATGATATGTATCATAATTAAAAATTTTAGAACTGACTTTTTTCAAGATAGCAATATGTATACATTAAATTTCAGTAAAGCAGAACCAGTGTATCACGCATTCCTTAGAACTCAGAAATATGTAGTCTGGCATGCTAAATTTTATTTTAAAAAATGTTTAAATTTACTTTCTCAAATGAATAGTAAAATAATAAAACCTTGTTTTGTCTTTGTATTGTTTTTTTCTTTCTTTTTTATCAGTTAAATGACCTTGAAAATGCTCACAGAAAATTTTTTTACTGTAATACAATCCATAATTTTTGAGGTAATAACACCAATAATAAAGTGATACTGAGTTTAATAAGGTGACTTCTGGAATATCACTGGCATATGAAGGATTTGAAAAAGTTCATGGGGAAATTTCGGCTAAGGGTAAACTTATTTTAATGCAGACATTTTTTAAACATATGCACTGTTTTTAAAAATAGTATGCAATCTATGATCCTATGAGCTTTTAGAAGATGTTTTATTTTTATTTTTTTCACTTCATTATCTAATATAGTAAATCAAAATTAAGTGTCTTTATTCTTTCTTTATACTTATTCTTTTTGAATTCCTGATTATAATATCATCAATATATACAGCAAAACCTCGAGTTTAGAAGAGTCATCTATAAAATCGATCAATGCATGATAGCACGCATTTTCTTAGAAGAGAGTTGATGACTGATTTTTAAGACTGTGGAAAACAAAAGCACCGTTTTCTGTAACTGTGTTCATCTTGTGAATCGTCTGGCTTCATTCTTACGCACACAGAACAAGCTGATTTGGAGCGAATCGGGAATATTTGCGTTTCATAATGTATGTGTCTTTTTTATCATCAAGTGACTTTGGTAAACACAGACACAGTGTCAGTGATATATTAACTTAATAATTCCATTAGTGCAAACACCTCACAGCTAAGGCAGGCCTTATGGGCCCGGACAGCAAAATTGGATGAGGCTTTGGTGTTCTTCACACTGTCTCTACTCTTAGTTAGAATTTAATTCGCATATAATAAAATGTAGCTGCTTTAAAGGTATCTTTGAATGAGTCTTTCATATATAGTCCTAGTGATGTAGTAATAGATAATAATTAATCTTTCAAGATAATATGCACTTATTTTTCTTTTAAATATAAAAAAATACTCTGTTTGGGAAACGGAAGTGTGCACACAGCACAGCGCCTCGTAGAATGCCGTGGGGTGGCTGTCAACACGTTCTCGGCGTCTGCCATTTGATGGTGTGTATGCCTTCACATCTGAGTCCATCTACTTGTATTAGAAGCAAATTATTTCCCAAGAGCATCTCCAGTTCCTTTCTTTCCGTGTTGACATAAAGTTCTATATTTGAAGGACAGAATATTCAGTAATTATTTGGTTGTTTACTCTAATCTTGAAAAACAACTTTGATGAGGATACCAAAGCCTGTTATAGTGACCCCTCTATAGTACAGTCAGAATGCCTACATGCTGTTTTTGTTGGAGAAACATATGAGAACTGCTGCCAATCCAATGGAAAACAAGATTCGCTGTCTTGCTATTTTTGAAAACTATGTAAATATAATACCTCACAAAAATTTACCATGTACTTACAGTTTTGCCTAGTATCTTCAAATTCATACCTTTATCCACCAACTGTATTCAAAACCAGAAAACACTGCTAGCAATATTATGATTTATGTATTTATTCCATTTATTTTATTTAGCAAAGTAAAGCATGACCCTATTTTGGCAAAATAAAACATGAGACACCTTAGGTTCAAAAAATAAACATTATTAATGTAAACTATCACATAGTTTATATACACAAACAAGTAGTTAGAAACATCGTCATGTGGGCTGACAATGAGGTGCAGGAAACTACAGGAAAAATTAATCAGCAATGATAGAATAAAAGCTTATCTATATCTCAACACATTTGGTCATTTAAAATATAAAAATACATCATTTGACCATCTGTGTATTACACTGTGTCCACATGCCCTATTTAATTTCCCCAATTCCATGTTACAGTAGGTATTATCATTGTGGTGCATACCTGCATTTCAACACAGTACTGGCTTTTGAAACCTGATAGTTGTCAGGTTTTATGAAGTTATTTAATAACTTTGCTTCATAACATTGGAGGGGAAGTTATCCTGGTTGTGACATGTCTTTGGAATGGCTAAGGATACTTGTACAATCCCCATATGGAATATTTTCCTACAAGCAAGTAGAAAATGTACTATGTAATATTAATGCCCTGCTAGGACACGCCCAGCAAGTAAACCAGGATATCCAAGATGAAGACAAAGTTTTTCTCCCTAATTTTGCCTAATTACATCTGTTTGAATGAACTGTTTCATCATATATAAGCATATCACTTGCATATGACTGCAATTAACAGGTAAAAATAACATCGGAACCACGTATGCTTGAGAATCAAGGAGACAACTCCTTGTTTGAACTTTAAATACCAGTATTGAAGCATTAAGTTATAATCACTCTTTTCTGCTTAAATGGGATCTAGTGGACTTGATTTTTTGAAGCTTTTCTTACAATCTGTGAAATTTAGCCACTGTCCTACCCCCATATTTGAAGGTAATACATGATTGTTCAAGAAAGAGGAGGGTGTATACAGTACACAGGCTCAAGGGTGGTGGTGGGGACTTGTTACTATGTTTCTGAATCTGTATTGTGAGATACTTAAAATTTGTCCAGTTTTTACTATAAGAAGTTTTTTTTAATAAAGCTAATATTCACCAGCATTTAAATATTTGTCTCTGTTACATGGTCACAATCTCACATACTTTTCTCTTTTACTACTACTGATAAAATAAGTATGAGAGAAGCAGAAAGAGAAATATATGCAGACAGATGCCAAACTCACACAACAGAGACAGACAACAGTATTCAACCAAAAACTGGCAGATATTAAAGGTTCACCAAAAATGTGAAATGATATAAACTTTGCTGTAAGTGACGAGTTATTTTGACAATGCATACGCTCAATGAACTAAGACAAATTACTAGATTTTTGGATGTGTCAAATCACCTTCAAGTAACCTTGTTTCTAAGGGGAAAAACTCTATAAAAATGGACTTTACAAAAATAGATTTTAAAAGCTGAAAAGACTTCAAAATGTAAGCAGGAGGTTGGAAGAGCTATTGTAACAAATGTTTTAAGTAAAGCTAAATATACTATGCAATAAAATAAATTCCAACACAAGATACAAAAGGAAAGGAAATTTACATTTCCAGCCCTTTTAATAAAGCATTATGGCATATATATTTTTTCTGTTTATTTTATTTCAACCTCAATCAAAAGAAAGAAACATGAATTGTGGAGGTTTTCTAGATTTATATGCAAGGAAAATGAACTTTTGTAATTCCATCCAGTAAAATGCCCAAGGTAACCATCTTAATACACGATACCCCCTCTGTTAGAGCATGCACGATTTGGGAGCTTAGCCTATCATGTAATTGGAATAATAAATAATAAGTTCGCTTGCAATGTGAGCATTAATAATCTTGGCCTCTTCTGAATCACCTGGGTGAAGTCCCGAAGTTCATCAAGTCATTTTCCTTTTTAAGAATACGTTATCTCGATCGTGATAGCACATACATGCAGGGGTCATGTGTCCCAACAGAGATGACTTCAGGGAGCCTCCTGGACGAGTAAGGCAAACTCATTCCTGTCATTGCTGTTGGAAATGCAGACATAGCAGCAGTGGTGGTGTTTGATTGAAAAAGCAAATAATGAATGCCTACAAATGCAAATACTATTGTATCTTCAGGGGTGATTGCATGGACTGAAGACATCCAAGACCCACCCACTTCTAGAAATGTTAGCACTTGCATAAACAACATTTTGGTAAACCCATAAATTTCCCAATAGGACTGACATTTTAATTTTTGTTAGTAAATGCTTCCAAGGAAATTTGGTGTCAGGTGTCTAGGTTATCTTTCAAGATTTTTCATAGTCAGGATCTCCATCTACCTTGCAGATTATAATGGTTTGTTCTTCCTCTTTTCCCCTGATTATTACCTATATCTTGTTTGTTCAGATTGTGCTGGAACAGCCATCTATCTAAATATTAAATAGTGTAAAGAGTGTACAGTGCTTCCTCCTAGTTAACTCAAGGGTTATGACGTACTACAGATAAAGAGAACAGAGAATCGATACTTTTTAAAAAGCCTAAATAAATACTGTTAAATTTGTAGAACTTAAAGTTAGCGTATCAAATATGTAAGAAAATTATGTTGTCCAATAAACAATGTAAGCAAAATGATAGTTTTGAAGAAACAAGTAGTGATGACTTCTTCCCTCACCAAAATAATAGATGAAATAAACCCTCAATCAAAATTAAACTTTACAAACACTGCAAGGAAACACAAAAAAAATTGTTATTCATTCACGTACAAAGAAAAAAGAATCCCTGTGTAAGGAATTACTTGAATATACTTTGAAAACATATAGCATACAAATGGAAAAGTAAACACCTAAAATAGGAAATAAATATCTTTGTTCAAAACAAACAAGACTGAAGTGTACATTAACCTAGTGGCTAAAACTCCCACCTCCCCTTACTGACAGTTATAACAAAAATTTTCTATCAAAATAGCTCTGGGATAAAGATTAGCCACTTGTCAGCAGTTGAACTGATAAAATGTGAACCAATTCATACAAATAGTTATCTTGAAAACTCATATTTAGAGGTACAGTACAATATGTGGCCGAAGTCAAATTCTATTTTATCAAATACTGTTTAAATGTTTCTGTTCTATTTGGGCATTTGGAGTAGAGTAAGATGTTCCATATCACAGTGCCTGAGTTCAGTTCCTACCTCTGGCTGCTGTCTCTTGTTCCTGCCAACGCCGTCTTGGCACTAAACTGGTGATCGTTCAGGTGGTTCAGTCATTGCTACTCATGTGGGAGATCTGGGAGAAGTTTCTGACTCCTGGCTTCGATGTGGCCCAGTCCTGGCCATAGCAAATGCGTAAGGAGTAAGCCAGCAGGTGGGCACTTGCATTGCCTTTCCATTCTCTCGGTCTTTTGAGTGATTAAAAGACAACTGAGCACATTCTCAATGTGTTATGACACTTGTTCCCATTGTTATCAACCTTAACGAGTATGTCCTTTTAATCAAGGTAAACTTCATACCTCATTCTCACTATCAGAAAGATAAGCTCTATTTTCTTTACATAAGCATTTATTAGGAATCATGTTATGGGGGGCGGCAATGCACTTGGGGTAGACGGCAAGGCTCCTTGGTTAGCAAGGCTACAAGGAATTTCTGGCTGAGTGTCAAGGCCTGGCATAATGTTTCTCTAATAGCCTCCTTATTGCTTCACCCCATTGAACGGGCACTCAGTCACCTCTCTGATATTTTATGGAATTCTCCAGAGGGTGTTGTTATTTTTCTGCAAATGTGAAATGATTTCTGTAACTGGTTGAATGCCGCAAAGTGATTTCATCAATCATATTTTGGTAAAAGGCTCTTTAGCAACTTAAGACAATGAGACACAGCTAAAAACATACTACTGTATGTGTACATGCTACAATTGAGCCTATATTGTTCCAAAATGTCTTACTGTGTGCCCACTTTTGACACGGAACGTACTCTAAAATGCGTGATGTTTTCCATGGGAAATGGATTGATGTATCTTGGAACAGATGTCAATCACAGAGTTACAGTTTGTTTACCACGAAGCCTCGGACTGTTACAACACATGAAATGATGCATTTTGGTTTCTCACCACGGAAAGCAGAAAATATATGGGGCATTTTCTGAAAGGAGACAAATGTGAACCTGTGAACCCTCCCCCCAAAATGGCTTAAAACTTCTACCTTATATTGGCACTTGTGTTTAGGAAAAGAAAACAGTTGTTAAAGATAAAAAGAAGTTTTTTGTAAAGGCCCTCCATTCATAGAAAAGCTGAGTTGCCCTGATCCTTTTCACTGCCCTTTAACAAAACAAAACAAACAAATAAACCAAAAACAATTGAATCAGTACTAGGTGGTGGTAGTTACTATATGATTAAAAGATTTAATAAAGAATCTATGATATATGCCTTTATAAATTCCTTTAATTTGTGAGATTTCTTTTTAATTCTGTATTCTTGATATTTCAAATAATATTAGTTAGGTTTGGTGAAAATTGATTTTGGATATAAGAAAAGCACCTGTCACTATGGAACCGCATCTGCTGCCAACCGTGGAGTTCCTGGCTTCAGTCGGGTGACTGCAGGTTTGAATGAGTAATGGTTTACTAAAAATGTTTTGTTTGAAGTAAAATAGTAATAATGCTTTTTAAGAATTGTTTTTGTAACCATTCTTTTAACCATGAAGTAAAAATGAAACAATTGGATATTGTGCAAAAGCTTTTGATATTTCTGTATAAATAAAGATGGAAACTTTTCTGAGTTGTCCATTATGAGCATCATGACTTAGTGGTCCACCCCCCTCCTCCACCTCTTTCTTTTCTCCTTGCCGTTCCACACATCCTTTGCAAGCTCTGGAGTAAGCTGGAGCAGGTCTCCTGTAACATTTAATGTCTCTTAACAAACTCATTAGCTCTCTAGGAACAGATCACAAAGAAAGGGGCATCAATGAATCAATTGCGTAATATAGAATTCACAATATTGATCTTTAAGGGAGATTAATGAGATATGGGAGAATATAGACAATTCAACTTCAGAAAGATAATTCATTGTTAGTGAGAAGTTTGCAGATAAACTAGTAGATTATTGACATGGAGCTTAGGAGCTAAATAAATAAATGTGAAAGTCCAATTGAAATGCTCTGCAGCAGAATTGAACCGGGAGAAGCGAGTCCACCTGCACTTGAAGTCTTGTCCATTGTAATAATCCAATGAGACAAAGGAATAAAAAAAGAAGGAAAAAGACAGAGTTAATGAAGAAAGACTGAAACTTATGGAACATGGAAAGAGATGATTGAAAACAAGATGTAAAAAGCCTTGTCAATTCTTCTCAATCTATTCATGGAAATTCACTCAAAAAAAATCTGAAAACTTTACAAATCTTGGGAAAGATACAGACACGCCGAATCAGAAATGTCAAAGACTATCTGAACCAAAAAAAAAAAAAAAAAAAGAAAAAGGAAACCTGCCCATGAATTATTTAAGTCAAACTGGTTTTTAAAAAAAGGCAAAGAAAATTGTTAAAATAGTAACAGAAAAGCATTAAGGCTCTTATAATGGGAACCCTAACAGATGAATGTCAGGCTGATTGGCTCAGTTCTGCCAATCAGATGAGAACAAGGTGAAATAGTCAAAAATCTGTGGGGCGGGTGGTGGGGAAGAACAGCCAGTCGGGAAAACTCTAACCAGTGAAGCTATGTTTCAGAAGTGAAAAGGGAACAGCCAGTTTCTATTAAGAATTGACGAAGCTTGTCACCGCCCTAGAGCTGGATTTGTGGAGCAGCAGCTTCAGTCACTGGTCGGGACTCACGCATCACCTGCCATGGTCCAGGTTCCATCACTGCAATTGCTTGCTTCAGATCCAGCTACAGGGAATCGTATTTTAGAGATGAAAAGATAATACTTGCCATTATTAAAACACATGAAAGAAAACAAATTAAATATGGATTCGATTCCAAAACACAAAGCGGAAAAATATGATGTTCTACAAAGAGCTTACTGGTACGTAGAACAAAGAAACAGAGCAGAAAGTGGGTGTGTGTGGAACCTGGGGGATGATCTCACTTTCCAACAATCTACTCACGCAGCAGTGCATCTAGTAGATTTGTATGACATTGAAGCCCACCGGCTTCCTCAAGGATTAACACACCCCAGCAAAGCGTCATGAAGCTCTGCCCCCAAGACACAAAAACATCTTCAAAGACCCATCATCTCTCAATTGTGCTTCGCTGTAGACCGAATTCCAGCATGACTTTATAGGTGATAAAACAACTTTAAATTATAGCATCCATTACCCAAATACATTGTAATTTCAACACTAATTTCCGTAACTGGAAATCATCCTCTCCAAATATTTTTGTCAAGCAAAACATTTGTATATGCACTAACATTTTCATTAAGCAAAATTATGGTTTTCTTGAAAAATATGGAAGGTGACCCCAGATGTAGGAAGCTGCCTAGGTTGCCCTGTACCTCGGTAAGTGTCACAGTGCTGGGAGATAAGCACCCAGCAGCTGATGCGCATCCTGGACCTGGCTAACGCCAAATTTGTGCTAACTGTACCAATATGCCAGCAGCTGGTGGCTTTTTTTGTTATTTTTATTTTTTTCATAAGATAAGTGGAGAATGCAAAAAACCGCCAGCCAGAACATGCCACCCCTGCCCCCAGGTTGGGGGTTGCAATTACCCAGGGAAGGTGACCTGCAGATGTATTGCAGTGGGAAGGGTTTAGGACATGTTTAAAATGGAAGGAATAATTTCTGATGTCTTCCATGGACCAGACCACTGCACTCAAAGGTAGTCAAGGCAGCTGAGACAGTGTGGTTTAAATGGGAGGAGACTGAAGGGTTTGTCTGGGTCAGGCCAAGGCACCCACTCATGTAGGAGCCCTAGGCTAGGCAACATGGCGTTATCTGCTGCTCACTGGCACAAAATCTGAGGTTGAGAAGGATGTGTGGCTTGGACAAGCCTCAATAGTAACCAGTGAGTGTTTGAGTAGGTGGTGGACCACGTCAAGGCTGGGCCTTAGCACGCACCAGAGTGCAAGAAAACTGCATCTTAGGCTGTAGGGGACTTGTGGGCTCACTTCTGTGGCACTGTACTGGTTTACGTCAAGAGCTGGGCTGGTGGCTGACTGAACCAGGCTGGACCACTGACCTCCCTGATAGGAACCCGTCTGACACTTGTGGGAGCTTTGGCTGGGAGATAGTCAGCTGGGGCCAGGCTGCAGTACCCACCAGCACAAGTAAGAGCATTGCTAGGGCTGGCACATATGAAAAGTGGGGCTGTGAGCAGAACTTGGGGAACTCCCTTACTAGGCTGCAGCTCCTTCTGGGGGCTGACTGGGGCCAGGCCAGGCCAGGCCAGGCAATTCTGCAGCATTCATCAGCATTTATGTGGGCTGGGTTTGGCACAAGCCAGGCTGGGCCAGACCTCAGCACTTGCTGGACACACAAGAACCAAGACATGGTATGGGCTGCACCTGGCTAGGCAACCATCCATCAGGAGCTGAGACTGCAGGTAGGTCATACCAGGCTGGGCCGAAGCACCTGCCAGCATGCTCATAAGCCAGGGATGGGAAAGGCCTGGGAGGGGGAACTCTGGGGACTCTTTTGCTGTAGCTCCCATTGGTGAATGCGAGAGTTGAAGCTGTGGGCAGAGTAGGCAATGCAAAGCTGGAAGCGCTTCTCAGAAAGCATGTAGCCTGGGTCTTGAGGCGGGTCAGATTAGGCTAAGCTCCAGCACCTGCTGGCACTCACTAGCACCAGTTGGGTGTGGGAAAGGCCAGACTAGCCTGCAGCACACACTGGTTCACATGAGAGCTGGGTCTGGGGGTGTGCCATGCTGGATTGGGCCATAGCACATACCTGTGAGAGGTGGATTAGGTGCGGGTCATTCGGACTACACTGCGTGTTCACAGGGGAGCAGCATGATGGGGGCAAGCCAAGACAGACTGGATAGCAGCGCCAGCCAGCACACATGAGATCTGTTGCTGGGGGTGAGCCTTTTTGGGAGCTTGGAGAACTCTCTGCCTAGGCATGCTCCTCCTGGAGAATGGGAGAGCTGAGGCTGGGAACAGACTAGACAGGTTGGGCTGTAGCATCCTTTGCCATACAGGTGAGCTGGGTCTGTGGGGTCCCCAGGGAGGGTCAGGCACAGTACACACTGGAGTGGGCGAGATTCATAACGGAGTACAGGCCAGGCCGGATTAGACCGCATCTCTGATCAGTTCACAAGAGGACTGAAGCTAGCCCAGGCGGAACTAAGCTGCTGCAAACGTCTGTAGTTTACAAATATGTAAACAGGTGAAGTATACAAATCATTTAGATAAAAACTAAAATGCATTTTACAGAGTATGGTGCAGACAAAGAAAGATACTTCTCAATGTTTCTTAATAAGGCTATTATTGTTTTCATCATAAAATCAGAAACATGCACAATACCTTTCATCAAAGGGCAAAACTCCTCAAAAGTGTTGGCAAATTGTTTCTAGTGATACATATCCAATAAAAATCTGTCAAACCTTAGACCTCTACACATAAATGAAGTTTATCTGAGGAACACAGGGACAATTAAACATTCAAAAATCAAAAGTTCATGACATTCTTACGTTACTAATGTATCTGATCACATTCAGTATCCACTTATGATGGAAATTCACATTAAATTTGAAATACAAGGACAGTTCCTCAATCTGGTTACTATCATTGGGAAAGCCTGTGCAATTCACATCATGCTTAGGATCAGAAAGAAGGCAGGATATGTACTCTTCATTATTCTTATTTTACGATATTCTGAATGCTTTTCCAGGTCATAAAATAAGAAAAGAAATTCAGATTGGTAAGCAAGGAAAATAAATCTTCTATTAACATATAATAGCGTCATCTATTTTGAAAATACTCCCAATATGTGATGGTTGGTTTATGTGTAAGCTTTGCTGGCTGGCTATCTAGTATTTGGTCTCAATCAAATATTCATATAGATTTTTCAGTGAAGGTGTTTGTTATACATGATTAGTACTTGTAATCAATTGGCTGACTCTAAATACAATAAATTATTCTCGATAATTTAATTGGCACCCACTTATGAGTTGAAAGCCCTTAAAAGCCATAGTCAGATCCCCCAGAAAAGAAATTCTGTGTCAAGGTTCCATTATCCACTCACTCCTGCTCAAGAATTCTCATCCTGGTGGATCACTCTACGAATTTTTGACTTGGATGCTCCTATAATTTCATAAATCAATTCCTTAAATTAAATGTAGCTTGCTGGGCCCCACACGGTAGCCTAGTGGCTAAAGTTCTTGTCTTGCACATGCCCCTGGATCCCATGGGCACCAGTTCTAATCCCCACAGCCCCGCTTCCCATCCAGCTCTCTGCTTGTGGCCTGGGAAATCAGTCGAGGATGGCCCAAGGCCTTGGGAGCCTGCACCTGTGTGGGAGACCAGGAAGAGGCTCTTGGCTCCTGGCTTCGGATCAGCTCGACTGGCTGTTGTGGCCACTTGGGTTGTAAATCAGAGGGCAGAAAATCTTCCACGCTGTCTCTCATCCACTGTGTATCCGCCTTTCCAATAAAAATAAATGAATCTTTAAAACATGTCAATTGCTTCGTTTCTCTGGATATTCATGATAAATACAAACAAACAAATAAACAAACAAAAAACTCTCCTTTAGAAATGAATGATTTTAGCGAGGACACAGTAGGACAAAGGTCAACATACTCACACAGTTGAAGGCCAAAATTCCGCATTCAGAAGCATTTATATTAGATGCAGGAGTAAATACAAAGGTATAAATTTAATACAACTTTTGGAACACATACACTTGAAACAAGTAAGAGCAAAAATCAAAGGAAACTAAATACCTGGAAAAAGACACACCGTGCACATGGATTGGATTTTTATGAACTTTAAATAATAAGTCAAATTTCTCCTTTTTAACAAACAGGCTAGCAGATGTTTTTGTTAATATGAACAACATATTTCTAAAAGGTATTTAAATCAGGAGCATAAAACTACTAGTGGGGATGCTAAATGACAAAGTCATTTAAAAACGTAATTTTGCAATCCCTTTTTAGCTGAGATATAAACTTTGCAACATATTCAATAACCTGGAAATTTCATTATGGCAATGCAAAGTTATTTTTATAAAAGCAAAAGCAAAAACAAAGAAAAAGAAAAAGAAAAAAGAAAAATCACAAATAGCTGCAAGTATTTCTAGAAACTGTATTCAGAATTGCAAACATCTGGAAAGAATAAAATAAATAGTTTGAGATAACTTTCTTACAACAGGTCACTACTCAGCAATTTGAAAGAACAGAATATTGTTGTATGCTACTTTTTGAATGAATCACCAATGCATTATTTTGAGAGCATAAAATCAGGTTTGAAGAGGTGTTTTATGTCTTATTCAACTTAGTTGGTGGTCCTGAAGTTACAAAGCAATAGAAATGGAAAACTGTTAAATGTTGTCCAAGATTAGGGCTAGCATGAGAGTTTGTACTGAGGAAATCAGAAGTATTTGTTGATCAATACAACTGTGCTTATTTCAATAGCAGTTATGGTTATGCAAATGATACATGTGTTAAAATTCATAATGCATGCACCAATAAAGTTCAATTTCAATGTTTGCCATTTTAGGATGTAAAAATAACAAAATCATTGATGTATCTTGGCACACATAATCAGCTTCCTTCCTATTTTTTACACAGTTCTATGGTCCAACATACGGTCAACTAGACCTGCTAATGCTTACTTTGTATTGTCTATTTTTGCCATTAAAACTGAAGTGCCGTTGCCTAATAACAGTTATTAATTTTTTCTTGCTTTCTACTAACTTAGTTCCAATACTTTAAATGAGCATTGCCAACAGTGGGCTCTCAATGAATATTTGTTTACTAAATGAATAAAGGCACATTTGACTATATCATAGGGCTGTTAAAATACTTCCATTTGAACTGAAAGAACAGATAGATGATGATTGTTGGAAATTGGGACTTTCTTCACATATTTTTCTTAAGAGTAGTAGCAATAAAATGTATAACAGGAGAAAGCTGTTCTTGAACTTTGAGCTTCTTATCACAGAGAACTGTGTGTTGCTAATCTACTTGTACTCTCTCTATTTTTTTCTTATTGGGAAATAATAAAAAGTCCAGTTATCTTTTAACGTTGTATTTTATCAATTTGTATTAACTTGAAATATTTAAATGGAACACAGCGTACAACATTTATTATAGTTGCTCTCATCCTAATATCTCTAAATAGTAATTATATAAAATTAAAGGGTGAAAATGTTCTGTTAGCACTACCAATAAACTATCTTCTAATGAAAAAAATGATAACTTTAAAGAATAACAATTTATCAATAATTGAACAAAATTATGCATTATTTAGGATTCTGTTTATAAAATGTCTAAAGCATTCTCCTATATAGTAATAGAAAAAATTCAGATTAAATACGCAGAATAGATGTACCCAGATATATGTTACATATGTTTAAAGTAAATACCAATTTTCCAAATGTTTCTTGGCTTGAAAGGATGTGAGAGACAGAGAGAGAGAGAGAGAGACATCCCATGTGCTGGTTCATTGCACAAATGATTGCACCACTTGATTCACAGCAGGCTGAAGTCAGAAGTTAGAAAGTCAAACCAAGTCTCTCACATGGGTGTCCAGGAACCAAGTAATTGTGTCACCCCTGCACACTTTGAGAGCAGAAATTAGCAGCAAACTGGACTGAAAGTGGAGTCAGCGCTCAAACTAATGCAGTCTGACTTGGGATACATGGATCTCAAATACTGTATTTTTATTGTTACTGCTTTTTGGCTGTAAGACTTACTTATTCTTATTGAAAAATGTCCTATTTACAGAGAGAAGACAGAGACAAAGATGTTCCATCCACTGGTTAACTCCCCAAATGGCTGCATTAGCTAGAGTTGAAACAAGCTGAAGACAGAAGCCAGGTGCTTCTTCTGGGGTTTCTTATGAGGACGGCTTTGGGCCATCCTCCACTGCTTTCACAGGTCACAAGCAGGAAGCTGGAAGGGAAGTGGAGACGCCGTGACACGATCCAGAGCCCAAACGGGATGCTGATGCTTGCAGGATGAAAAGTGGCCAGTCAAGCCATTGTGCCGGCCCCTCAAATAGTGTTGTAACTAAGAACTAAGAACTGACAGAGCTAAGAACTATGGTTCCCCAAACGAGATCAAAGCCCCTGGGACCAATATTGAGTTGTTCCTCTCTAAGAGGAAACTCCTAACCTGCCATTTGCAAAAACTTCTGTGTTTTCTTTACTTACTACTCTGGCTCATGCTGTGCAGGCTGCAGCAATTGCTACCAATATTTTTAGTTTTAATATTGATATTTTTTGTTTCATGGCTTCTCAATTATGGAAATGTATAGTGATGGAGTACTGGGGTCTACCATATCCAGATGTGGGGTATAATGCAACAAGCATCCCTGCTTCCAGATGAAAGATGGATTCCCAATGAAACTGTTGGACAAGTGTGGACAACGGGACGCTGGACTGTCTGAATCTGTCTGTACCAGCAGTGTTGGGGTACACTTAAATAAGAGACCGATGGAATCATAATTTCTTATGAAGGATTTTACCACTGTAGTAAAATGGGGAAAATCTGTCAGGGGTGGGAGTTTGGGGGGAAATCCCAGTATATACGAAATTGTACCAGATAATTCAAAAATTCAAAAAATATATTTAATATATAATATATACATTATCTAAAAAAAGATGAATACGTGTAAGAGGAAGAGCACCCTAACAGCCCTGATACATCTGTCAAAATCAGCCATAAATAAATAGTCAATAATGATGGCTCCTGCGGGAAAAAAGATTTATGTTTAAAATAATCTCCATTTCTGTTCTACTCATCGTAAGCACAGCAGCTGAGATATTTCTGCATCTTAAAGGAGAGTAAAAGCAGGGCCGAGGTTGTGGTCAGCATGCTTGGTGATGACTTGTGTGGATGGCAACTGTATGAGTGATGACTTGTAACACAGCGGCCTGTTTAGACACCTGAGCAGGCAGCAGCAGATGGTCCAGATCACCCATGAGGGACACCTGAGTGGAGTTCCCAGTTCCTGCTTTCAGCCTGACAGTGCCGGCTGTTGTGGCATCTGGATAACTGAACAGTGAAGAGAATCTCAAACAGCGAAGAAATGATTTAACTTTCATCTTCACTCTGCTTTTTATTTCCACCTAAATGGCTCTTTGAAGATATTTCTTGTTGATTGTTGGTCTTGGTTAACATTATTAAGATTGCAAGGAGAAATTATCACCAAATATTTCTTTAAGGAGATGCATGTACGGACAGGGAAAGAGTGCTATCAAATACAATTGCTTTCATTTCACTATGTTAAGGGAAACCTTATGTCAATGATTAACCACCAGTTCAACTGACTTGGAATTGCATCCTGAATTATTAGCCAAGAGAAGAGTGCAGCAGGTGTTCATGTACTTTGTTCCTGTTACAGCCGCATCATCTGAATCCACCATTTCACTTTGAGGACACAGGTATCAGTATAACCAATCAAAGGGAGGCTGGGGACACAGAAATAGTATTTTCCAATTCAAACTGTTATTTGATCTTTGAGCATTTGTAATTACATTTATTCTGATGTTAATACAGGCTTTGAGAAAAAAATGGTATTCTGAAATTTATACCTGGATAGTGGTAAGCTTTTAAAAATATGATTTTGAATTTTTAAATGTATTGTCTCATTTCAACCACGTAATAATCAGTTTCTTTTATTATAATTTGTCTGGCACAATTTTTCTTATTGATTCAGTATTTTTCAGGTAATCCATGGAACAGATTGCTGTCATGTTAAAATAAAATCTTGGACCCAGTGAGTTGGTTCAGTTGGCTAATCCTATCCTGCAGTTGTCAGCATCCAATATGAGGGCCAGTTCATGTCTCAGCTGCTCCACTTTGCATCTAGCTCCATGTTGATGGCCCAGAAAAGCAGTGCAGGATGGTCCAAAGGCTTTGGACAAGGCACCCACGTGGGAGGCCAAGGTTAAGCTCCTGACTCCTGGTTTTTGATCGACTCCACTCCAGCTACTGCAGCCACTTAGGATGAACTAGTAGATGGAAGATCTTTCTCTCTGTCTCTCCTTCCTTGTGTAAATATAACTTTCCACCAAAAATAAATAAATAATAATAAATATTTAAGAGAATAATAAAATGCTTCTTAAATAATTTATGTCAGCTAGTTATATGGTGATTCTTGGGGGCTAGGCATTTAATACCTGCGATTTTATACTCAATTGTGTTCAATTTTTGTATCTCTTACTGAATTATCTCTTCGTTTAACTATTTGTCATTTGCTGTTCTAAAACAGTTTAGTAGGATAACAAAATATGTAAAATATAACTAACGTGTAAGTTCTGCAGTATATGACAGCCACGTTAATTTATGAGGAGGCTTCAAGATGTTCGTGAAGCAGCAGACATGCAGGACACTGCAGTTTTCCTTGAACATTTGAAGTTCTCTCATGTACTAAGCTGATGTGAGAAGATTTCACCGTGAGGTGAAGAAGCACGTATTTACTTCAGTGGTCAAGGTGTTCGCCTTGGACCTGGCACAGTGTCCTAATGGCTAAAGCACCAGTCTCGAACGTGCCAGAATCCCATCTGGTCGCCAGTTCTAATCCTGGCGGTCCCACTTCCCATGCAGCTCCCTGCTTGTGGCCTGGGAAGGCAGTCAAGGACAGCCCAAAGCCTTGGGACCCTGCACCGTTGTGGGAGACCTGGAAGAGGCTCCTGGCTCTTGGTTTCATATCGGTGCAGCTCCAGACATTATGACTTTTATATACAAGTTTTCCATTGAAATTTCATCTATTTTAAAGGAAGATGCATAAAAAATGAGAGTGAGAGATCTCCCAACAGTTGTTTAATGTCTCATAAACCTGCAACACCCAAAGTCCTGCCAGGACTCCCCCTGCCCGCCGGGAGGCTTCTCCGCCAGACCCCATGAGCCAGCTTCCTTCGCTGCCACTGGCACATGAACAACGGTGGTGGGGCTGCTGCTTGCACGACAATGCTCAGCATTTCTGTAAGTGGTGCTGGAGGAACTGGAACATCAACGCAGAAAATGGAAACAAAACCACCCTCCTCTCACCGTACGCAAAATTCAGCTCAAAATGAAGCAAAGATCTGGATGTCATGGCTTGAAACTATGGTACTACTGGGAGAAAATTCAATGGTAACAATTAAAAATCATTGCATAGGGAAGAATTATTTGGATAAGCAAAACACTCAGTAAAAGCAAAGTAATAACATATGATTATATTGAATCCATTTCTAAACATCAAACAAAACAATCAATGAAGTTGATTCTACCAACAATATGGGTGAAAATATTTACGAACTTCTCATCAGAAAAAGGAGTAATAGCAAGAATGAAAAAAAAGCTTACCCATTTCAACAATGAAAAAATTGTAAAATGGACAACAAAAGACAAAAAGGGTTAAAAATTATGTGAAAACGTGCTCAGTTTGCTGGTCATGTGGGAAAAGCAACTGATAACATTATGAAATATCATCTAATAAAATGGAGGAAGGCTGTGGTCAAGACCCTGCGATTTCACTCTGGAAACACATTCAGAAGAAATGAAATCTGTGTATGAAAGTGATACCTGTGCTGGCTTTGGCAGCACATATACTCACATTGGAACGGGACAGGATGGGATGTGGGACAGGGAGGGTGCGGCTGAAGCACCAGCCAGTTCACATTAGGGCCAGGCCTGCCGTTGGCTGAGCAGGGCAGTCTGTAGCACCCGCCAGCTGGAGTGGGAATTGACTGTAGGCTGGGCTGTATTTGTATTTGAAGAAATGTATATTTTCATTATGTTTTCTAATATTGTTGATGTTTTTGCTAATGTTTGATCTAGATATACTTCTTAATTATTTTCCTTTTAATAATTATTTACTTAATCCTCTTATATTTTGCAGTTATGTTTTCAGCTACAGATAAAAACAACGTAATTCTTTTTCATGCCACTGTACCGTGGGGCCATCTTTGGCAGATTTTGGTATATGCCTTGACCCATGTAAACATCATCATCCAGTATGCTCATCACTCTCCCAAAATTCTTTTTGTCTTTGTGTGATTTCTCTGTTTGGCTGCTACCCTTCTCCCTTGTCTCCTTTGATCTATATTCAGTTAATGACTTTGGTCAACATTATTGGATTGCTTTTCAAATAGTTATCAGTTACTGGTAAACTAACTTTAGATTTTTGGTCATAATAAGTGTGCAAATATTTGACAAATAATATTATCTGTTTTAACACTTTTGTGGAAAAGGAATATCAGCCCATTTTGATAGCATCATCTCTTCATTATTTGTTACTTTTACATATAGTAGCACCTGATTAGTCTTTTTATGAATTTCAAGTAACCGGAGTTTCAAGTAGTAGTTCAGAACACAGACTTTAATTTCATGATCTAGAAGTCAAGTACTGTTTCATGTTTTTATGTATCTAGGAATTTGTAGTCTCACAGATCTCTTTCACATGGAGATTTTGGCCTTTCGTAGGAGGGATGAAGCTGCTGTGCTGTCAGTATTCTGATATGATTTTATCATTTGTCAAAAGGAGTAATGTTCTTTTCATTAGTTGTTCAGCCCAATTGTGTTTTGTGAACCCTGTTGATTCTCACAAACTTCCCATTATATCATTATGAGATTCGATATTGATCTTCATGTGGCTTCATTTATCTTCTTGTGTGATGTTGGCTTTACCTTCATTCTTCTTAAATTCGTGCTTCACATCTTGAGTCCTTGAGACTGTGTTACCTGAAGTACCTGCTCATCTTTCTCTTCAATTGTGCGTCTATTACAGTTAGTGCAACTGCTGAAATCATGAAGTCTGTTCCATTTCCTTCATGGTCAGTAACAGTTCATATTTCCCATGGTGACATTCGCTGATGACATCATATACATGATTGAAAATAAAAGGGATATGCTTTCAACAGCCTCCAATATTTTATTTTACAAATTTTTATATGATGACATTTGCTATCTTGTCATTTTACTCCAAATGACTACTTCCCTATATTACGCTATTATTCGTAATTCAATGGATTTTTATTTTGACTATAAATAAACCAAGAATACCCATTTACAAAATACCTTTTACCTATTTTCAAATAAAAGTTTATTTTTCATGATACCTTTTCATTAACCTAAAATTCAATCAGCTTTTGTGAAATATGTGCTCTATTTCTTGTAAATTCTGCCTAGTCAAATGTGCTATGGATTCCAGTTCTTGCACACGCCAGGAATCAGGCGCTGGTTGTTGAAGGGATTGCTCTCTGCACCAAGGGTGTAGACCTGGCTGAGTTGCCTGCTCCAAGCTTGGACCTGCACAGCAGCAGCCCTTGTTAACATGTGAGGAATGACTCAGCCGTGGGAGTGCCTTCTCTCCCTCACCCTCACTTTCTGTGTCTCCCTCAAACACATAAAACAAATAAGGCAATCTACTGCAAAGCCTTTTACCATTAATTAATTTATTAATTTGCTTATAATTTTTCGTGCTATGTTTCCATTGGCACAGGGATTTGAAAGTCAGTACTCCACTGCCAAGATGCATCTAAAAGTTTCCCTGGGAGTCCTCTTTTCATTCACAGGTAGAGCTGCACACTGCAATGCAGCTTCACTTTCCCTGTGTAAGTCTCCATTACACAGCCCCTGCAGGGGAATATATATGTATACATGTTTGCCTATGTATCCGTTTATCTTGTACTTTGCATGCTTAATGACTGTTTATATAATTTAGAATATGGACGTTTTTATGGTGGCCGTTTGGAAATTAAACCAGTGGATGGGGACTTGTCTTTGTCCCTCTCTTCATTTTGCTTTTCTTTTCTGCTATTCTGTGTCTCAAATGAGTAAATACACTTCTTTAAGTACAAATTGCCTACAGCCTGGCGCCACGGCATATCTGGTTAGCTGATGCTGGGATCCCGAATGAATGCTAGCCCGATTACTGGCTCTTCCAAACACCAATCTGCCTCTCTAATAGTGTGAAGGGAAAGCAGAGGAAAACGCCTGCAGTGCTCGGGCCGCTGCACCAACTGGGACATCTTCACGAAGCTCCCAGTTGCTGGCCTTGGTCTCAACCAGCCTGGCCCCAGCAGGCATTTGTGAAACGAACCAGCAAACGGAAGACCTCTCTCTCTTGCTGTCTTTCCCTCCCTCTCTGTGATTTTGCCTCCCAAGTAAAGTAACCAGATCTTTAGGAAATAAACACTACAAAGTTTTTGAGAAGGTAAAATCCATTAAGAGCAGGGATTACTTGATTAAATCAGGTCACAGTGTGTGTATGTATTGAAATATTACAGTGATCCCCAGAACAGTGTGCAATAATTACATGCTAATAAAAGTTAAATAAAGCCTGAAAGATAAAAATGTAAACAATAAGCAACCATTAAAAAGCTAAGCTAATAAATCACAAAAGAACGAAAGCGGGAAAAAATGGATAGACCTTGAGAATATTTGCTAAACAAATGTTGAACAAGATGAAATTGTTAAAACATTAAAAACAAAAAAGACTTGAGAGAAAGGATGCTAAATTTGATTTTAGAACAAGCACCTGGAGTAATAGGACTACATTCAAGCAAAGATGTGACACATAATGGAGGCGTATTTTAGTTTGGGGAAGAAGACTTCGGTGGAAACGTACAATATAGTTAGAAATACCTAAGTTTAAGTGAGAAGAAAAACCAGAAAAGCAAAATTAGGAGTTTCAACATAGAGAAAGCAGTTGAAGAATGAGTTTTCTGAGGAATAAAATTCTGAGAAAGAACAGAGGTCCAAAGTAATTTTAAAAGTCAATAGAACATATTATGTTTGGCTGGACTCATCTTTCAAGGTCTAGCTCAATATTCCCTTGACAGGAAGAATCTGAGGAAGAGTCCGTTGTCAGAAAACAAATGTTGCCTCCTTAAATATGTATCTGAAAATAAAGATGCAAATTTAATTTTCAATGTTACACTGGTTCAGAGAAATACTTAATTTTGTAGATCAAATAAATTTTTTTTTCTGCTGAAAAAATGCTTTGTCTTCCGAGGATTCTATCCCTTTTATCTGGCGACATGATGAAAGTATTTTTATTTTCTAAATGATGCATGCTTTCTAAAAATGTCAAAGACAGAGATAAACTGACAAATTTTTTTTCCCAAAAAAATCTTTAAAACAATTGTTTTCCAGAAGCCATTAACCCGTTGGGAGACCAAGGGAGGGGAGGGGTTTAGGGAGTAGGAAGGGCAACTCGGAGAGTGCATGGAACTGCATCATAACATAATTTTATGAAAAAAAAAAAGAAATAAAAATAAGTGGGAGTCTTCTGTTAAAATTATGATATTTATTCTCTAATTTTAAAATACTGTGACTCACAGTGATAATCAGACCATATCCTACCAGGTCTTTAACCTGCCTCACTTCTTACAATGATGACCTCGAGGCGAAATCCTCATCTTGCATGTGCAGGATTCCATCTTGGTGCTGGCTGCTGTCCTAGCTGGCTCCCTGCTCATGGCCTGGGAAAGCAGTGGAGACTGGTGCAGAGTCTTGGGACCTTGCGCCCACAGGGTAGACCCAGAGGAGGCGGGGGCAGAGCGAGCAGCTGCCACCCAGCGGGAGACGCACAAGGTGGTTCTGGCTGCTTTTGTGGTCTGGCCTAGTGTAGGATACAGCGGGAATAAACTCTGTCCCTGTCTCCATCCCTGTCAAATAAGTAAATATGTAAATACTCTTTAAGGATAGTGTACTCTAAAATAACTAGGCACAAAGATTTACTTGTAGCATTTCAAATAGGCATGACAGCTATATTGACATGTGAAAAACCACCTTGCTCATTGACTTTCTAATCCAGGAGGAAAACATGGGCAAGCAAAGCGGAGTGATGAAAACACCTGCATCTAACACCTCCACTTGCTGCATTTAAGAATCAATTGAAATGTCACTCTGTTTTGATCACTGCTTAGCTGTGTCTTTAGCTCGCCATGTCATACAAGGTGAAATATTTTCGCTTTCATTATTGTATCATTTGTGCCTCAATCCGTCTCTAGTGTGGGTCACATGCAAAGCAATAGACGAACACATAGCTGCACGACAAATCCGAAGTCTCTCCATTAACGGTTACTTTTTGGAATTCTTCTGAGAATGCTGGCAACACATTTAAGCATGATGTATTTGTCATTAAGAAACGTAGCTTATAAATTATTCAAAATCTGGCCAATTAGTTTTCTTGATTTTCAAATCACATCCTTTACTCACTTAAATGAATATGTGTGCTGATTTGAAATAATACAGAAAGAGTGAAGGTATAAATGGAGTTTTTGAGAGGGTGTTCTGCACCCCAACAAGCAATGAGAAAACTGTTAATAAGATCATTTTGATTTAAACAATAATTTCTATGATTTATTTAAATGCTTTTATATTTCTTCATAATTAGATTCCTAGATTGAAATCAAAGTGAATCAAGTTTTATCTTCAGGCGTGTTGGGCCTGGCACAATGGCTCAATAGCTAAATCCTTGCCTTGCATGCACAACAATCGCACATGGGCTCCGGTTCAGGACCCCCGGCAGCTCTGCTTCCGGAGAAAGCTCCTGCCTCCTGGCTTTCCACTGGCTCTGCTTGGGCTGTTGTGGTCCTTGGGGAGTGAGCCAGCAAATGGGAGATCTTTCTCACTGTCTCTGCTTCTCTCTGTAAACCTGTCTTTTCAATCATTTGGTTTTTAATCTTTTAAAAAGAAACCTGCTCTGTCAAATGTTTTAACTTCCTTAGTTTTGAAATGCTTTCTCCCCTCTGTTTACCTGAGCTGGATTATTTGTTTAGAGTTTGTTTGACTTTCCTTTTAATCATTTTATTATTTATATTTTAGGTATATTTGTCTGTTTATATTTCTTTTAAATATGCTATGTAGAGTGTTTATTAATAAATATTTACTATTTATTATTTATTACTTGTGTTTATATATGTATTACTTTAATTGTTTTGCTTACTTATTTATAATCTAATAAACATTTATTTGAATTATTTAATTCTAGATTTTGGCTGTCTTTGATCATTTCACAAAACCATTTATCCATCATTTAAGGATTGTTTCCTTAGGAAACACTAATAGAAATAAGAAATAATGAAAAGAACCAGTCTTTGCAAATTTGTAATCCATAATATCACACAACATAAAAAAACAACAATTTTGATTTTGAATTGCTTTTATTTATGTGGAAATTGTTGTCAATTATGTGGGAAATTAAGAATTGATGGTAACAAGTATTACCAATTTATTTAGCAAAAAACAGTTCATTTATTTCTACTATTCTAATTCCTCAAATACATACTCATCTGTATTGAGTCTAAGCCACATTTGTGGAAAATAAATTCCCTTAGAATTCAGCGTACCTGACTATTTTCTCATCTGCGCAATGATTTCCCATTCTGCATCTGAACACGCCACCGTTAACCTGCAGAACCCAGCAACACTCTCTAAGGAACTGCAAGGAAAAGGTTACCAGGGTTTTTAACTTTGTCAACATCAGAAAAAACAGTATCAATACTACATGAAATGAGTCAAAATATGGGAAAAAAAAGGCAATGTCTTTCAGTTCATATTAAAAGATCACTATAATCCAGACACCAAAGTGAGACAATCAAATTTAGGAAGACAGCAAGATATATTAAGCATAATTATTGGCAGATTATCTGTACAATCTCACATTATATGTCATATATAATCCTTATGAATAATCAACCATGCAAATATATAATAAACACCTATTTATTTTAATAAGAATATTTGAGTATACCACAGGGTATATATTTTCTTACATTAATTTATATAATGGATGATCAATAATTATTATATATCATGCTTTATATAATGTCAGCTCTCATTTATTTTACAACTTTATATTTTCTATCTAAATTTTAATAAAACCTCTTAATTATTTCTTTGTATGTTCTGATTAAATTTTCTGATGTCAAACCTGGCAAAAGAAGAAGCTACAAAATTTTCAGTAAAATGTAGTGATTTTGTAGGTAGAAAAGTTTATATTAGAAAGAGGGTAAAGCTCTTATTTTTGAGGTGCACTTACTAAGAAGTTATTTTTCTCATTATATTTTTGAGCTTGGATTTCTTGGGAAATAGTGTTCTTACAGTACAATGCCCATGTTTATCATGGATCTGAATATGGTCTGAGTGCTTACAGATTGGTCGTAATCCCAACGCCTGAGCTAACTCAAATCAGACGAGGCCAGCATCTGTTCCGTATCGTACGGGCCACAAACTGTAAATGGTCAGGTTTTAGTTCAGAGGCGTCGTAACCTCATCAGTGTCAAGATGATCCTTGCAGCCGACCTGGAAATCCCCTTGCTTCTCAGGTAAGCCCATTATCCTCCCTCACCACCATGAAGGGCCCTGGCTTGATGTAACAAGTTCAGCTAACAAGCAAGTTGAGAACAAGGCTTTGGAAACCAAAGTGTCTCCTTTCCCCTTAAGATTGCCAGCTCATGTATAAACCTGAATTTCTTGCATTAATTGCTTGCTGTCAAATCGCCCATTAAGCAAACAGCAGCATAGGCCCAGTTACTCCAGTACCACCATCTCTCTCTCTTCCTGAATTTGAGCACTTTCCAAGTAGCAAGCATCAAGTCTCCCCCTGTGTTCCCAGAGCACTGGGTCTATTGTCTGTGCCCAGGGCCTTGAGGTCTTTATCTACAGGGAAGATATGAAGGGTATGAGCTTGTGTCTTACTTCGGCAGCAATTATTTCCTTTTAAATCCTTTCGGGGAACATGGCAAAGCTGGCGCCTCCACACACTCTCAGTCCTCAATCACTTGTAAGGGGGTGAAAGTTCGTTTTTGTCTCTGGATTCCAGAATTTTCAGTTATGATAGCCTGCACTCAACTTGAGCAACTGACTGTGAATTTTAGTAGGAGTCTCTATCAAATAGGGCCTAGCAAGTGTGCACTGCTTCAGGTGAGTAAATATAATGAATGTTTCAGGTTCATTTCAAGTTTGAATTAGTTGGTGCACCATGACTTCAACTGCCTAGTGAGTTTAACATGTAATTTGTTGCAGGATAGTTAGGATTTTTTTTTTTTTTTTTTGGTGATATCCAAAGTGTTACGATCCTTCCTTTTTTCCAGACTTTTTTCATAAAATCTGAAATGTTGGGTTTTTGTGTCTATTTTATAATAAAATGCCAAACACAGCCATTTATAGAAGAAAACATAATTCAGTTGATTACATTGAAGAATCAAAATTCAAGATCAGGTTCAATTGTGTAAAGTGGTGTAAAGTGGTGTAAAGACTAATGGTGTAAAGTGGATGATGCTGGGCCTGTAGCAGTAGCCTAGTGGCTAAATTTCTTGCCTTGCACACACCAGGATCCCATATGGGTACCAGGTCTGATCCTGGTGGCCCTGCTTCCCATCCAGCTCCATGCTTGTGGCCTGGGAAATCAGTCAAGGACAACCCAAAGCCTTGGGACCCTACACCCGAGTGGGAGACCTGGAGGAGGTTCATGGCTCCTGTCTTCAGATTGGCTCAGCACTGGTCGTTGTAGTCACTTGGGGAGTGAATCAGTGGACGGAAGTTTTTGCTCTCTGTCTCTCCTCTCTGTGTATCTGATATTCTAATAAAAAAAATAGTGAATGATGTTTAAGCTGGGTGTTTGTTCTCCATGCCACCACAGTTGATTGGGTCATTTATACTGTACACTCCTGTAAGCTTGGTTGATTGAAAGGTTTGCATCACGAGCCAGTGTTCTCTCAGATTATATGACCATTGCTTAGGAGCCCTGAACGCGGTTGCTCAGGGCTGCTCCCTTCTTCCACACATAGTGGAGGCAGACAGTCTAACAGTTCACAAAATCCAGTGATGGGGACGCGTGCGCTTCCTGGGATCTTCTCTCCCTTTTCGTCCCCCTCCTGTCTCTATGGCAGAAGGCATCTCTCTCATTGTTTCTGAAATAAATCCTGCTCTGAACGCTGAATTGTCTGCACGAAAATTCTTCCGTGTGAGACTTAAACGGAGATTGCTGTTGTCTTTCACACTGACTTCTGCAAACAATAGGAAAGGGTAGGGAGTAACAAGTTATTTTCATTATCAGATGCAAACAAGGCATTTCACTTTGTTAGGATTTCTGGAGCGTGTTGAGGTTGGCGTAGTGGCAAGGTGGTGATAGCTCAGACCAGCACCGGTTTCTGTATTGACTGCTCTTTCATCGTGCTGACAAACAGGGCAGCAGAAGCCCTGAGTTCTCGAGTCCAGGCAACCCACATGGGAAACCCAGACGAAGCTCCCGGCTCCTGGGTTGGCCTGTCCCACACGGAAGTGAGCCAGCAGAGGAATCCCTCTCATCCTCTGCTTCTCCTGCTCTTCCTCTCTCTATGTGTGTAACTCTGATGTTCAAACAAACAAAAAATACAATTTTAAAATAGTTTAAGTAATGGTCTAAGCTAAAATGAGTCCCAATTATTAATGTGAATTATAGGATAACTACATAGTCTCAGAAACTTTTATGAATGCTTAAAATGATTGCATTATAAATTTTGTGTTTTATATATTTTAAAGGTATATTTATTGTTCTTATTGGAAAGTCAGATCTACAGAATGAAGGGCAGGAAAGACAGAGGGAGAAAGATCCTTCATCACTAGTTCACTGCCTAGTTGGCTTCATGAGCCAGAACTGAGCCAATCCAAAGCCAGGAGCTTAACCGTAGTGCAGTGTCCCAAGGTTCTCTACTGCTTTCACAGGCCTTAATCAGGGAGCTGGATCAGAAACGGAGCAGCCAGGATGTGCACCGGCCACCCCTATGAAGGTAGAGGATTAGCCTCTTGAGTCATGGCACCAACACCCTATTTTTTTTTTATATTTCAGATGAACAGCAGCTAAGTTTAATAAGATAAAACATCTTCAATTTTTCATTTTGTGAAAGCTTTGATAACTTGAGACTTTTGCACACAGTGCAAAGTGTCACATAGTTTATGATTCAGGAATTATAGACAAGAGGATATCAATCATCCGTTTATCTTCCTTGGTACACAGTTGGCATTTGTTAACGTATCGGTAGGTCACAATGGTCATAAAGTATCAGCAAGCAGTGATCATGTGCATTAGAGCTGAACAGGACCTTGTGGTTCAACACCTGCTCCTTGGCTTGGAAACCTAGGAGCTAAGTGAGCCTCTGGACCATATTTTCATCCTAAAATTCTTGTTAAAATTATTGCTGATATGCATGGATATTAAAAATGCATTTTAAAACATTTCAGAAAAATCTTGAATGAATATTTAGAATGGTCATATTTTGAGTTGTTTACTAATGAAGCCAGTTTTATTATTTTCAAATAATTTATAGCTAAATTTGAATTCAATTTAGTAATTGTTATCAGTTAATAAACGTTGTGTCAACTCATTTACAGGAGAGGAATGACAGATTGAGAAATTAATATTTGTGTTGTGAGAGTTGTTAATGTCAAAATCTGTGCAAAATTAGTATTTAAAATTATTTTTTTAAGTTTTAGGTACACAGGACCACATATTATTATTATTATTATTATTATTATTATTATTATTTTTCCCTGATTCTACTTTTATCAACATTTAAATCATCTTGGTAGAACTGAAGAAAGAAAGTTTCTGAGCTGATCTTTGTATTCTTCAAGTATTTGCCAACGAAATACTGTGTTGATAGTAGCTGGGTCTCATAGTACTCCAACAATCAAACTAACTTCATGGTAATGTCTAGTACCCTTTTATTTCACAAGGTGGAAGTGGCAAGGGCTCCTACTTTGTTCTTTCTTATGACGGATCTAATCTCATCCGTGAGTCCTTGAACTGTACTCCCATAGTCAGTGAAGTGCATGATTTCAATGCTACAATATTAAATTTCAAGATTAAAGAATTGAAAAAAAAACAATGAAAATGCTTCTCATGAAAAAGTAAGCTGCAAGGACCCTTTCAATTTTATATTCTGTTTTACCATTCTTTGGAGTAATTATTGTTGTGCAGGAATCTTAGACCCATGAATTTACTATTCCATTATCTTCAGGTAATAAGTAATAAAATTGATCAATACCAGGGTGTTTTAGACAAGCACATGCATGCTTGCTTCAGGGAAAGAGTTAAATAGTTGTGAAGAGGTGCCAAGAAATTTCTTCTTTTCTCTGGGGAGATGAGAGAGAGAGAGAGAGAGAGAGAGAGAGAGAGAGAGAGAGAGAGAGACTGACTTATTCATCTGCTGGTCCGCTGCCCAAATAGCCGAGATGGCCAATCCGAAGGCAGGAGCCCACAGCCATGTGTGGGTCTGACACGTTGCTGCAGGGACCCGAGGACTTGGGACTTCTTCTGTTGCATTTCTGGTAGCATTAAGAGGTAACTGAGAGGGAAATGGAGCACCCATTATCTGGCACCCATATCTGATGCCAGCATTACAGACTGAGGCTTACTTAACCCAGTATGCTATACAGGCGGCCATGGGACATTTCTTTTTAAAATGTAATGTGAAAGTTACATGCTTGCATTCTGAGTTCATCCTCTTCACAATAATTAATTTATATGAATAAAACAAAGGAATAAGCCTCCTTAATTGAAGGTTATTCTAGCACTTAAACAAAGAGAACAAAGTGGAAAATGGTCACAGGTGTGGATTAAACATGGACAAGCAGTGCTTTTAACAAAACCACACTGATAGTGTAAAAACTGACTGTTGAGTGTGTTTCTGCTCTGTTACCAGCAGTATTTCCAGCTTGGCTTTGTTCCTCCCAATTCCTGAACAAGGATGATGACACCTGGGGACGATGTTGCTGACTTGTCCCTGCACATTATCCACTCCTGAGCTAAACTGCCTTTCTTTAATCTGTCTTTACAGATACACTGGCTAAATCTGAATCCTCTAGTAAACCTGTCCAACTTCCTTGTGTGAGTGCAGTTGTGTTCATCTTGGTTGGGGTTGGTGGCATTTACAATAGAATCATGACAGAGTCCCAGTTGCTGCTGTATCCTAGTGTGAACAATTCACGCTGTGAAGTGTTGTCCCAGAGCAATCAGAAGCAAACAGGCCTGATGTGAGGCAAGCGAAATTCTACTGTATAGCAAGTTCAAAATGCATTTAAACTGTAAATGTAAGTAAACTTTAAATATAAGTTTAAGACATATGTTTTTCTACTTCTATGGCAGTATGTACCACTGTGATACTCAATGAGGAATATAATGAATTCTGTTGCATTTCTACATAGAACTAAGTAGATTCACTTACAGAAAAGAGACACTTCAAAGAAGGTCTGGGAGATGAATCAGTAAGTAATTTCAATAGTGCAGTCCTGTGCAGACATGTTACAGCCGTGCAGGAAAAAGTGAACTGAAAGTGTCCCATGTGAGACACTGAGGCAGAGCTGTTGAAGATTAGCGCCTATATCATGCCATGGCTTCTCTTTTGCTGCGTATGTTTCCAACCTATAGAAGTAACAACTCAAATTCAACAGCGTAGGCATCTTTTATTTCTTCTCTTATTTCCAGGTTACTAGTTTGTAACTTTTCTCACAGGTCTCTGAAGTGGCTTTGGGACATCTTCCACTGCTTTCCCAAGCCACAAGCAGGAAGCTGGATGGGAAGTGGAGTTGCTGGGAATAGAATCGGTGCCCATATTGGATCCCTGTGCATTTAAGGCAAGGACTTTAGCCACTAGGCCACCACGTCGGCCCCATGTTCTGAAAACTAAATCATCATTAGGAAAATGAGACTTTCACCTGTTGCATTTTAATTCAAAAACATATACAAAGCATATAAAATTGTATAGGTATTAAGCATTATGTAATCCCCATATGCTTCGAATTCCATGCTGCATATTAAAAATTCCAAGTAGATCACAACCCATAACAGGAGAAGTTGAGTGCTAATGTTTTCTGATTCCACTGGATGTCAACCACTAGTTATTACTCAGGTTAAGTCATGGTGTTCATAATTTTTATTTATTTGTGCTTTTTCTACCTAAGCATTCAATTTGGGGAATAGCTTGTTTCAATAGGCTTATTTTTGCATGTGAAATATGCATGTAATTAAAGTATTTTATTTGTATTTTTCAAAATGGAAATTATGTAAATGATACATTATGTTTCCATTACCATATATCATCTCCTTATGCGTATTATATATTTATTTCCTTATGTTTATAATTGTGTTCCCTTATATTGTGTTTATAAGTATTTATGACCAACCCGGCAAATTAGTCTAGCAGCTAAAGTCCTCGCCTTGTATGCCAAGGATCCCATATGGGCACCAGTTTGTGTCCTGTTGGCTCTGCTTCTCATCTAGCTCCCTGCCTGTGACCTGGGAAAGCAGTCAAGGACGGCCCAAAGCCTTGGGATTCTGTACCTGCCTGGGAGAACCAGAAGAAGTTCCTTGCTCCTGGCTTTGGATTGGCACAGCTGGGGACATTGTGGTCACTTGGAGAGTGAATCAGCAGACAGAAGATCTTCCTCTCTGTTTCTCCTCCTCTCTGTATATCTGACTTTCCAGTAAAAATAGTTATGACCACATCGCTTCCTTGTTTATTTTAAATGATTTATTTATTGATTTGAATGTCAGAGTTATAGATAGAGATGGCGAGGAAAAAAGGCAGATCTTAGATCCGCTGCTTTACTCACCAAACAGCCTTGATTGCAGGAGGTTGCCTGGTCTAAATCCAGGAGCTAGGAGCCTCTGCTAGATGTTCTATGGAGGTGTGGGTGATTAGATGCCTGGGTCATCAGCAGGAAAGGGGACGGGGGGGGGGGCTCTTTAACTGGAATCCGTAGGGGATGTTTAATGTGCTATGCCACAGGCTGGTGCCTGCCCTGACCTGCCATAGCAGAAATGGAGTGAAGAAAGTATACAACAAAAGGAAAAATAAACTCGTCAAGATAAAGCCCAGTTCATCGCACGAGAAATTATTAAATTAAATATATAGAGAATCAGTAAAATTTTAAAATTACACTAAATTTTGTGGAAGAGACAAGTTAAAGTATTTCTATATATAAAAGATAACACAAATAATTAAAGCTAGTAACTTACAGATTTAGTTCAGAGATACAGGAACAAATGTTTCCTCTTCAAAGGAGGAAAAAGATGGATGGACACTAAAGGGAAGTTCCCGACTGCTTTTGCATAACTCACAATGGAAATGCAGTGGAGTGCGTGATCCTCAGCCTGAAACTTAAAATCAACACAATTATGCTTTTCACTGTTTGGTACCTTGTTGTTGCTGGTAGTTCGTTGGTTGCATGGAATGTCAAAATGGTATATTTCTCTAGATGCTTGTTGTTTTTCTTGGCTTCTGTGGTCATATTGAAGTTTTCATTATGCGTATGAATATGTGAGCATATTTGCATATGTCTTGTTAGATTTATGCCCAAGTACCTTATTTAGATATTGTAATGAATTATTATCTTTATGCGCTTATAACTATAATCATGTGTGCAAAATCTGTTTCAGTTTCCAGTTCCCTGCTGTCGCAAAGGCACTTGAATGACTTTTGCATGTTGACTCTTGTGTCTTTTATCTTGTGATACACACATGTACTTCCTGACAATTTGCTTACTTTTATAGGATTTTTGACATAGGTAATTATTTCATGTGTGAACATGAAGTGAGTAGTACTGTCTAAAGCATTGGACTTACTTTCACAGATTGAGGTCATTCTTAAATAATTTCAATTAAATTCCATGTTACTATTATTATTGGGCTGGCAGTCCTCTTTTGTGTGACCCCTGAATCTCACAATAATGCCTTAAAATGTCTTTTCTGTAATATGTGTGGGCACATTACTATGCAGTTTTTGCAAAGTGTTGCCCAGATTATGTGCAGTACTCTGATATTTGCAATTTCGGAGTGAACCTGGACTCTCTTCCTGATGGTCTATGTGCAATAATAGACCATCTGAGATCTGAGAAAGTCAATAAATGTGGCTATTTTTTCTCAGGTGGATGTAATACATTTGCCATTCATACTCAGACCTCTGACATCAAACCCTTTGTCCCTAAAAGCTATTTTTGCGGAACTAGTGAAACTGATTCTTTAAATTTTACTATACAACACAAAAGTATAATAAATGGATTTAAACTCTATTATTTATTCATTTGCAAAACACATTGAGTCAGAGGAAGGGAATAAAAAAGGGAAAAAAAGAAGGGGAGGGAGAAGAAGGAGGGGGGGAGACAGAGAGAGAGAGAGAGAGACCATAGCCTTTATAAAGCAAAAACTCCATGCCACCACAGTTAGCAATCAATTCATATTTCCAAGGAATTTATGTAAACTTCTTTCAGGGCAAAGACTTAATAATAAAACACTTAATCACATTCTGGGCAGAAGTTTAGTAAGTACTGATAAGTTGGTAAGGTATAATAAAATTTTATGACTAGGTCAATATATACCTAAGCAGTATTTTCTGATCCTTACTTTGGCAACCTCCCTCAAGCCCGTTACAACCTAACAACAGAACAGGCTATGAAATAAGGTAAGGCCTTTGGATCCTGTTCCTTTGTTCATGTTTCTAAGTACTTGTATTTTAATTTACGTTAGCAATTTCCACATGTAAATGCGTTTCTCCAAAATAACAAAATTATATATTATGCTTTACTGTTTAACATGGATAATTTCTTGTACCAAAACTGGAAGAGACACTTGAAAATTTTTAAGTATATGATATTATTCCTCATGTGGCTCATCATTTTGGGTTGTCTCAGACTCAGGTGGACACATAGCTGGTATCACTTAATGACTCTTTAAAGAAGCAAATATGTATTGAAAGTTATTTTGAAAAATAGAGGAAATATGTTATGAAATTCTACACAGGCAAAAGGCAACACTCTGTGTGTAAAGATTTAATAGTTTCTAACTGACCTTATAAATATCAGTCATCACTTTGTTATCTTATAAAACATTACACATTTTGATAATAAATATGCAGAGAAAAGGCAACTTTGTATAAATCACAAAACAAATTTGCTTACAATTACTGCAACTACAGAATACAAAGACAGAAATAATCATCTATAGCCTAACCAATGTTTTAGTATTGATTAGTTATGGGTGCACACATGACCAATCAAATTTTGGTACATTGCCATTTTTATGATACGTCTAGATTTAAAAGATTTTTTCAAGATTAAATGCATGTATTTTGACTTTTGTATAAAAAACAAAATGTGCAGATCTTGTCACTGGTTTCTTAAAACCAAAATGTTAAATTGCTTGAAGTACATAATTATTTAAAATGAAATTGAAAATGTGTTAATGTCATTTCTAACATGACATGAAACAAGTCATTTTCCATTTTATATGTAACTTAATTTAGCACTTGTGATTTTGATTAGGTTTAGCTTAAAGGTTAAACTTTATATCTTTGATAATTACTGCTTAATATCTGTTACAGCTAAAATTTATTGCCAGTCTTGACCCATACATCTAAAGGGTGTATTAAAAATATGTTTATCCTTACATGATGTCTGTTTGAAATATTGTCATGATTTCTTACCAGTAAGAGTGTAACAAACATGTAGACGTTTTACATTTCCACAAATAATTTCAGATGGAGTGTGGTTTTTGCAGTTTTTATAACGGTAATGTAATATATATTGCTTTTTCTCCCCCTTAGATGGCAAAGAAGAAATTTTCTGCCTTAGAAATCACTCTGATTGTTCTTTTTGCGATAGTTACTATAATAGCCATCGCCCTGATTGTTGTGCTGGCCACTAACACACCTGCAGTTGAAGGTGAGTGACGTTAATGCACTTGGTACAGTGGGATACAGTGAAGAAAAACTCATTACATGATAGCCATGGACTTGAGAAGATGTGAGAGGAGTCGTATGAAGTAGGCTCTGGGAAAAGTCATACATTTACTTCAGTTTTTTTCTTTTCAAGATTCAGAAAGGAGGAGAGACAGGGAGAAAGATCTTCCATCTGATGATTCACTCCCCAAGCAGCCACAGTGGCCAGAACAGAGCCAATCTGAAGCCAGGAACCTCTTCTGCGTCTCCCACGCGGTTGCAGGGTCCCAATGCATTGGGCCATCCTCCACTGCTTTCCCAGGCCACAAGGAGGGAGCTGGATGGGAAGTTGAGCAGCTGGGACACGTACTAGTGCTCATATAGGATTCCTGGTGCATGCAAGGCCAGGACTTTAACTGCTAGGCCTACTTCAAATTTTTTATTTCTTATTTTTCAGTTTGAATGAAAATCCATTTTAACTAAGGAATAAATGTCTTGATATATTATTGTTCCTTGGTTAATGTTGCTTTAAAAAAGCAAAGAGGTCAGGAAAAAAGTTAATGTAAAAAGGAATCATTGGTTCTGTTACCAGTAAGATTCTTTTTGTTGTTGGGAAACTGTGGGTTTTTGCTCTATCAGATATTTAACAGGGTTAGGGAAATTGGAAATTTTCTCTTTCTCTTTCTCTCTCTCTTTTGAGAATAGACATTTTATAAGAAAGACAGCCAAAACAAAAGTGGAAAGGCGCTGAGATGTTTATTTTTTCTGAATATTTATATTTCAAGTTAAAGTTGGTGCCTACCACCTTGACCACTTAACCTACTTTCTCTGTTTTCATCATTCTTGTCAATCCAAGTCAGTATTTTAAAGCACACTAATGTTTTGTATTACAGTACTTTTATGTAATTCTTGGTCCTTTGTTCTTATCATCTTTAATCTCTGAAAGCTTAAAGTATTATGAAGTAATCAATCTTATATAAACATGAGTACCAGAATATGGATCTATTTTCTTTGTCTTTTCTATTGCATTCATTCTTTGACAAATATTTTGTTCCTTTGATTTTTCTTTTGTGAATTTATTTGCTCCTCCCTGTACCACTTTTCCATTAATTTATTCATGTTTCTCTGCATTCTGTGTTCTTCTTTCAGTAATTAATTATAAATATGGTGGGAATACACAATTTGTTTCATTTTCAATATTTGCCAACACGTTCTCTGAATGTGTTTTGGTTTTTGAAAAATAAAGAGCCCTACAGAAGCATTCAACAATTTGAAAGGAGTCCTTGAATCTTTCTTCTTACTGAGAATTTTCCTCTCCCAGACACAGGAGTTTGTCCTGCTGAGCAAAATGATCCTGTCAACGAGAGAATAAATTGCATTCCAGAACAATCTCCAACACAGGTCAGCAGCCACAATTTTTAATCTTTAAAAGCAATATATAAAGCATGGTAATATTGGCTCAAATTGTTATGAATAAAGATGCGGAAATAATTTTGGCTATTTTCTTTTATAATAGTTCTGCATAAACAGATAATTGATAATACAAGATCCCATAATTTCCATTTCTCTACTCTGTTGAATTTACACTTGATCTTAACCAAAAGGCCGAGAAGTTATACTCTATTGAATTTAAATGAACAAGTTAGTAATCATTGATAGTTAAGAAGTGGTTAGTTATTTTATAAGAATCCCATCTTCTTACACATACTCAAGAAATAGATCAGTATATGGATGGGATGTTTGAAGGAAATATCTCTTCCACATTAGAGTATTAGTAATGAAGGAACTAACCACATTTGTGAAATATAATATTACCTCCATTTGTTAAAAATCATTATTTTTATTATATTTAAATTAAAAGGTAAGAGGTATAGAGAAACGTAAGATGAACTGATTGAAAACTGTGTGTTAGCATGTTTGCCTGAGTGTGTATAAGCATTTTGTATACGTTATAATATGCACACCTAAATCTCATCTTCTCTTTAGCAACATATAGAATGATTCAATAAACTGTAAAAGATGGTATCATGGGGGAGTGAATCATCGGACGGAAGATCTTCCTCTCTGTCTCTCCTCCTTGCTGTATATCTGACTTTGTAATAAAAATAAATAAATCTTTAAAAAACATGGTATTGTCCGTGTCCTGGTATTGCTGTGTCATGGTCAATACAATTTCTGATTAAATCTCCATGTAGAATTATAAGCAGTTATAACTTTTCCAAGTGAAAAATTAGGAATCGCAAGTCTTATAAATTACTCACTGATTTAAAGTTATCACTTTGCATTTACTGGGTCAGGATGAAAAAAAAAAAGGTCAAATATTTTCTTTAGTTAATATTCTCCTTAAGAAATATTTTAAACAGCATAGAGTTCTATCAGGAATTATATGGGTGGTGAGAATATTATAGGGAAAACCTTGACAATTGTTTAGTATTTTAATGTTATAATTATTATTCAATGTCAACCTCACATCAAATTGCTAAATAATTACTTTCAGTAAAATATAAGGTCATGGATTAAATAAACTAAAGTCCAATCGATATGTTTACATTTGTCATGCAACAGAGGAAATTTAACTTATGTTGAATGTGCACTTTAGTATATTTCTAATATATTTCTTTTTTTTGCTTTCTAATATATTTTTATTTTGAATTTTGAATTGTGTGGTACAATTTTGTGTAAAATATATTTATCTTATTGACATTGAACTAAAAGTTGAACTTTTAGAAAGATTATTTTAGAGATACTGTAATTTTAAATGTTTTGTTTGGGAAATCAGCTTTTCAAAGCTAAAGGCAGATGTCACTCTCATTGTTTATTAAGATGCATGGTTGAATTAAAAAGTGGAGTGTGGGGCCTGCGCCTTGGGGTGGTGGGCTAAGCTTTCACCATGGTAACCGTTTGAGGAGTGAACCAAAAGATGGAAGATTTTCCCTGTCTCTCTTCTCTCTGTGATATTTGCCTTTCAAACAACTAAATCTATAAAAAGAGGTGTCATGTATAGATCTCCTTCTGTTTCTCCTCCCTCTCTGTAATTTAGCCTTTAAAATAAATTAAATAAATCTTAACAGAAACAAACAAGCAATAAACAGGTTCCAGTGTTGTGGCATAACATGCTAAGCCATTGCCTGTGAGGGCGGAATTCCAGATAACGCACACGTGGGAGGACTGGATGAAGTTCTGTGCACTCTGGCCTGGACCATGGCTGTGGGAACCATCCGACCTGGACCATGGCTGTGGGAACCATCCGGCCTGGACCATGGCTGTGGGAACCATGTGGCCTGGACCATGGCTGTGGGAACCATCCGGCCTGGACCATGGCTGTGGGAACCATGTGGCCTGGACCATGGCTGTGGGAACCATGTGGCCTGGACCATCGCTGTGGGAACCATGTGGCCTGGACCATGGCTGTGGGAACCATCTGTGGAGTGAAACCACAACACACATTCTCTCTCTCCCTATTCCTCTGCTTTTCATGTAGATTGAAAAAAGTGGTGTGTAATAATCTAAATAAATGTTTTTGTAAAGCATATTTTTAATCAAACAAAATGTATTCAAAATGATAAATGAATTATAAAGAGTACCTTCCTCCATGAAAAGGGGTTAAATTACCCTCCCATTCCCCTGTAGATGTTACTAATTTCAAATAAAGGTCTTTTTATTTAAATGTATTTAATTGCTTATTGGAAGGACAGATGTGTGGAGGAAAGGAGAGACAGAAAGATCTTTCATCTGTTAGTTCACTCCTCCAAAAATTTGTATATAAAACTTTTAGTTAGGAAAGACGTGCGTGTCCATACCAGCCTGAACATGCCTGACCTCAGAAGCCAAGCAGGGTCGGGCCTGGTTAGTACTAGGTGGGAGAAAAGGCCTGGATTCCTATTGCACAATGTTATGAAAATATGGACGCAATCAAGAAGATAATTTTAAAGGCAATCACAGTTTTCCTAGAAAGTAAAGATCTGCTTTAGATACCATTGTAAAATCTCACAGCATGAATAATTTAAGCAATAAGCCATTTTCTCAAAAGTTGAAAGTGTCATCATGCTGGGTTTAGGCCAAGATTTCGCTCTCTTTGTATGTTGTAGTTTCCTTCGCCCAAATTACAGCTGAAGGTGTAAGCTTTCCATTGCATGTAAAACACTGAACTCTGTAAATGCCTTTATTTTTCTAGTTGAAGTTAAAAATTTCATCTTTTAGTATGTCATCTATTACAAAAAAAAAAAAGTTTGATTCTAAAGCATTCATTTCAGAGAATAAGTGTCGCACACCTGATAACAGTACTCACGATGGTTGCTTCAATGTATCTGTTTCTCAGGCTCTCTGTGCCCAGCGAAATTGCTGCTGGAGGCCGAGGAATGACTCGGTGGTACCTTGGTGCTTCTTCGTGAACAATCACGGCTACACTGCTGCGCGTGTGACAACGACGGGCACTGGTGAGAAACACGCTCGTGATGATCAGACGAGATCGGGCGCGTTCAGGGTGGTATGGCCGTAGACACACGCTCGTGATGATGATCCAATCTGTTATGTGAAGGACTGAGCTCAGAATCGCGCATGGTTTGTGATAGATGATGACATTATAACAATGTAGGCGACAGCGATGATTGACAGGAGCTTTCCTCTGCAGGACTGGAAGCCAGGTTGAGAAGGATAGCAGCGCCCAGCCTGTTTGGAAACGACATCAGAAATGTTCTCCTCACCACTCAGAGCCAGACGGCCAACCGCTTACGCATCAAGGTTGGTTGTCCCTTTTTCTGTCCTTCTTTTCTGATGATTGTAAATATTTAGGAATAACAGACATTTTGCTGTCACATCTTCCACCTGACAATACATGTTTCCTTTGAGAAATGTTTATTCCAAAATAAGTAAGTATTGATAATGTTTATTCTTTCCTGAGCCTGCTTACTCAAATGGCATATAATGATCAGTTTCTCTTAATCCAATTTTGTACTATAGAAATATTTTAATCTGTATAAGATATTTTTGAGATAAATGAACGTCTAATACATGTTAGGAAGCTTTATCAGTTCAGCTGTGGGTAGGGATACAGGATTTAAAGGTGAACAAACACAATTTGCATTTACTAACTTCCCTACTGATTAAGTTATAATAATAATGTTAAAGAGATCCATTTAGTTTATTAGCAAACAGCTTACTCGTTAGTTGTATTTGAATTTGGAAGTGAAAACAGTATTAAGCTTTTGTGTGTGTGTGTCTGTGTGAGTGTGTGGGTGTTTTCTTTGGTAACATTTATGCAGGCACTGTGATTGTTTTAAAAGTAAATACCTTTCGACTACGGTGATGAACATTAAGAAAGCAGAACCCGCCAATGAATGACCAATGTTTGGCAGTGCGGTTACTGGCCTTACATCACTCACTGTTAACTGTTGAGTCATTTGTGCAATTGTTTTTGTAGCATGCCAATTATCTGTTTTCTTCAGCAACATGCAGTTCTGGCATAGCAATTCCATAATGTTAAAATTAGATTTGTGACTACATTCATAACTTCTATAAATGTACCACATGCATTATTTTCCGCTTAAATCTTAAAAATCAATAATTCAGAATCAGAAAACTGAATACTAATCTTGAAGTATTACGGAATCAATGAAATCTTTGCAGCTCACGGATGCCAACAATGCCAGATATGAAGTCCCTCATCAGTATGTGACAGAGTTCACGGGCCCCGCAGCCACCAACACGTTGTACGATGTGGCGGTGACAGAAAACCCCTTCAGCATCAGAGTGATCAGGAGGAGCAACGGCAACGTTTTGTAAGCAATTGGATTGTTTTACAGATATAGAACTGAATATCTCATCAAATTTCATTTTAGTATTATGGAACAGGAATATCAAGGTCAAGACATTTTAAAATGGGTAAACATGCTTGTGAAGATGGTTAATGTTAAATATATGAATTGGTGTCAACCAATGATGAGTTTGGGGAGCAATTATAATCCAATTATAATTTTTTGGATAACTAAAACCACTCTTGTATCTTGTCTTGACAATGCAGTATTCTCTGTAATTTGTGGGATCAACCGGTTACTATTCAGAGATGTGTTCTTATAATACAAAAATGCTCCCATTCAATTAAGCACAAACATCAGAATTTACCTCTTAAGGACACATGATAAGCATTTAGTAATGAAATAAAGTATATGGAATGCCTTTGAAATTTTCTTGTAGCATGTATTTGTTCTGCATAAAATGCAAAATCCTTTTCTGTGACCAAAGTTGATTTTCGACTTTATTAGCATGAATTTTTTTTATGAATTACATTGCATTATGTGGCACAGTTTTACAGGCACTGGGATTCCTCCCACCGCTCCCGAAACCTTCCCCCATGGTGGATTCCTCTACCTTGTTAGCTTGGAAATTAGATGCACACATATTGAGACATTATATTGTTATTTATATATTTATTTTTACTTTATTTGAAAGTTAGATTTGTACACAAAGAGGAGAGGCAAATGTCCTCCATCCCTGGATTCACTCCCCAAGTGGTCCCGAGGATCCGAGCTGAGGTGGTCCAAACCAGGATAAGGGAGCTTCCGCTGGTCTCCCTCGGGCATGCAGGGCTCAAGGCCTTGAGCCATCCTGTGGTGCTTTCAGTGTGGGGTTGGCACGCAGTGCCACCACTCCACCAAGACAGCACTGTGTTTGAAAACAGGCTCTGAAGCAGGCAGAGTACCTCAGCTTCCTTGCAGCTTGTGGCTTTGAATCAGTTTCCAAACACGCGCCAACTGTGATAGAAGTTAAGGAGAGAATGTGAAAAACATACGAGTAATGAAGTAAATTGTTATTTCAGTGAACAAACTGTGTGATTTGCACGTTCCTGAGCGTAAACACAGGGAAAAGAGACTTTTTTTAAAGTGAAATAGTAGAAATGATGTTATACTCATATTTAGTGGCATTTTAGAATATTTGTTCTGACTCATTTTCTTTAATGATTCAGGTTTGACACCAGTGTTGGCCCTCTGGTGTACTCAGACCAGTATTTGCAGATCTCAACCAAACTCCCCAGCGAGTATATGTACGGCCTGGGCGAACATGTTCATAAGCGGTTCCGTCATGATTTATATTGGAAAACATGGCCCATCTTCACCCGGGATCAACACACCGCTGATGTAAGAAATTATTTTTCTGTTACAAACAAATTATATCGGAGCAGATGATAATATTAACTATTTCTGGTCATCATTTAGTTGAAATACTCATTAAGTTATTTGAACGTAGTGATTCCTTAATGAGAAGTATTCTTACAGTACAGTGAGGTTTAATAAGCAAACCTAAATCATCTCAGTGACTAGCAGATTTTGTGAGCTTCTGAATAGCATTTCCAGGTTTGGAAAGCTTTCTTTTAAATATTGCTGTTATATTTCATCATTACTTTTTCAACCATCTCTCTATGTCAACCTTCCTTGAGTAGCCGTTATCATTTCAGTCTTTATGTTCTACATATTTTTGTATGAAAATGTGTCTTCTTCTATATTGAACATCATCTCCACCGTGTCCATTTCTTCCTGTTCCATGGTAAAGCATCATCCTTCGCAGCTTCATATCCTTGCGCAGGAGGCTGGATCTTGTTTATAATTAGACATCTGGAAATTCTTCACGGTTTCTACCATCTGTTATTGGAGGCTCGTTGCAAGATCCATGTCATAAGAACTCACACTCTTAGGCAGTTCCATTTTGTTCCCAATGACTTATTTAATTTAGAGCGACAATCATGACATTGTGTTATTCAGACACATGTTTTCTCTAATTCTCAAACATAAGATCCTTGATGATGAAAACGACAGAATTAAAAATTGTTTTTGTTAGCGCATGTCATTTCTTTTCTCATGTCAACACTAAGCATTTAAAGTCCTGAACTCAGTGAGTGAGTGTGGGAAAGAGGCTCAGATTGGACAGACCGCTAACATATCCTATAAATCTATGCTTACAGCATCATTTTCTACAATAACCACGTTAAACACCTCATAGTGAGTTCCCATAATTTCTTTCATGAATCAGTCAGGAAATACTATGTTACTCACCTTCATTTGTAAACTCATCAGCTCTTACCAAGTACGCTGCAAATATTTTAGGAGGGTAGGAATTGTCTTCCAGTTGCCTGCTAAGCCTTGGCACACATGGGGCATAATGGATAAAATATCACAACCTTATAACTGACTTGCTGTTAAAATATATTTAGTCACAATTGGACATGAAGGAAAGATAAGTATCTAATTAAAGTGTTTAACATGCCTGTATTTTTTGTGTATAAACTCAAAAGTGTAAGAAAGACACACTTTATGGTGCAGTGTTGTAGTTTCTGGCGGTATACACAGTGAAGAAACTTAGTTTATATTTTGAAAAATAGCACATAGAATAAGTGCATTTGTAAAGACAGTTTTAAGGTTTATAATCTCTATGTTAAATGGCCTTCAATTGTGATTTTTAAAATATTTTTCTTTCAGCATACTAATAATTTATATGGTCATCAAACATTCTTTATGTGCATTGAAGACACGACTGGAAATTCTTTTGGTGTTTTTTTAATGAACAGCAATGCAATGGGTAATGACATTTTATATTGTACTATGACTTAACAAAGGTTTAACTTAACATGTTTAAATCGAACTCGGTTTCCATCATGACTCTCTATGCCAGAGAAACTTGTGGCTTTAACGATGCTGTTATGTGAATTAGTTATAAGTAGTTTTTTGAAGTTAGTTAGACAATGGAATTCACATTTCACGGCTTTGAGAATAAGCTACCCAATAGCAGACGGGAACTTTCTTTTCCCTTCAGGGCTATGTGAAAGTATATCCTCCAGAGATGTGGCCCCTTTTGATAACTTTCATTTATCAGAAAAGATGAGCACACCGATACACATTTGGATGACAAAATGTTTATCCAAAAAGAAATAAGAAAAAATATTTTCAGCTAATATCAGCTTGAGAATCTTTAAAAACTATTGAATATACTATTTGCCAACCAAAGAAGCGAACCTTTAAAATGTCTAATACTATAGCTGAGGCAATATATTACATTATAGCAGTTCAATTACCCTTTCGGACATAGAAAATTTAGATAATTTTTTTAATTGATTTTAGCCTATGAATTAATATATGAGAATATATTGTATATCAGACTATGGTATTAAAATGATCACTTAAAATGAATGCTGTTTTAGAATTCTAAAAATTGCCAAAAGAGAACTAATTTTTCCTCTTGCTCCAGTTTGCAGGAGAGCATTTGCTAGACCCTTTAAAAGTATATTTATCAGATCTCTCGCATAAAAATTATTTCGTAATGAAATTCTTTCTGATTCATGTGTTCACATGCTCTTTTTCAGCTTCAATGCTTAATAGCAGAAAATAATGACTAACTAAAACAGATATAAAATATTGAACTATTTCAGGCTATAACATTAATTTTCACATTTTCATTCATTAGAGGTCTTCATCCAGCCTACTCCGATAGTCACATACAGAGTGATTGGTGGCATCCTTGACTTCTACATCTTCCTTGGCGACACGCCAGAGCAAGTGGTTCAACAGTATCAAGAGGTATTTTTCCAGATTCAGAAGTAAATCTTATTTTCTGCCAAAGTTTCTTGCAAAAATATCCATATTTAAATGTTAAGAACTTAAACTTTTTCAGAATATGTCAAATTCCTATCCATGTTTAAGATAGGTGTAATAGTAAGGTGACTTGCTATTCTATGCAATGACGCCTCTATATGCGTTAATTTCAACTGGGTTTTCTAGGCAGCTAAATTCAGAAGAACAATTGCTTATGGATTCTCCATATTACGTAATCATTTACTCTGGATCTACTTCTATGGAGCTAAGCAAAAGAAAGGAGGAGGAAGATAAAAGAAACTCCTTGTTTGAAATAAAAGTCATATTAACCTCTTGACATAGTCTTCTGTTTTAAAAACCATTAAAATTTGAAACTTAATTCACGTGAAAGATCAGAGTACTTTAGCGTTTTTAAAAATAAAGTATCTACACAAAATAAAACATGACATTTGTATATATTAATATGGCATAAATGAAATCATATTTTAGATAAAAAGTAGACATCACTATTAGTAAAAAAATGTATCATATGCAAATAAAATCATATGAATAAGAAGAAACCTCACAATTCTATTTTTTAGAGTATTTATGGCCCAGAGATGTTTATTAATTCAAATGGAAATATTCTGATATTTGTGGTATTTGACATAAAGTTATTTTTTAAAAGTTAAACAATTGCTTTTAATAGAATATAATAGCTAGGCATGAGTAATTTCTCTGCAATTTTAATATAATACCATCATAGATAAGTCATTAAACAAGAGAGTCATCACCCTCATTATTGTTTGCCTTAACGGTACCTAATACTTAATTTTTGGTAAATAATTTTTCAATTACTATTACATTCATATTTTTACATGCAAACTGTGTGCTCTTTATAATGAAATCCTGGTAGTGTCTTGCAAGTTGCGCACTGAGCTGGCTTTGTCCACTCCTGGAACAGGAGTGGAAGGAAGTCCGTTAGCCTCAGGGAGAAAGAAGCCCGGCACCCTGTGTGAAGAACACCAGGGAAACACTGGGGGTGAGGGGCGGTGTTGCAGTGCCTCCACAAAGTTAAGGAAATAGAATTTGTGTGTTTTTAAAGGACAACTTTTCTTTGCATATTACTTTTGTATTTGTGTGTATGTGTATTTGCAATGAGGAATGGTGTGTAAATACAGAATAATGAAAAAAAAAGAGATCATAAAATTGCTCAGGATCTATAACAAAATTCTAACAGAATATTCCAAAAACATATTAGAATTAGTTAACACCAAAGGCCCAAGCATGTAGTGTAGCAGAGCAGGTGCAACTTAACAATGCTGGCATCCCAGCTGCTCCGTTTTCCTGTTAATACGTGTTTTGTCTTTCAAATGAAAAAGAAAAAGGCGACATTAAAAATTGTAAATATGTGGTTAAACTTGGTACAAGAGATGAAATACAGTAAGAAGCATGAATACTAGTTACTAAGGTGAAATGTGTTTAAACTTGCAGTTTTGTTAGTAAATGTTCATTTACTTTTAGCTCATTGGACGACCAGCAATGCCAGCATACTGGAGTCTTGGATTCCAGCTCAGCCGCTGGAACTATAATTCCCTCGATGTGGTAAAGGCTGTGGTGGAAAGAAACAGAGCAGCTCGCATTCCCTATGTAAGTAGAGTGGAGGATTTGTGCAAATATGTATCAAGTCAAATACTGTCACATAAGCATATATAAGAGGAATTTGTCAGGAGTATTATATATGCACATATATACTATATAGGTGATGTATTTGATTCTGATTTTCATAATATTTATGATTATAAGCTTATATTTAGCTGTAAAGTCTACTTGTTTTCCATTGCTAATAACGATACCTACCATAAATTTATATATTATTTTATAGATAATTAAGACTTATACAGAACAGATTACTGTTAATTATAAAGAGAATTATATTCAATTTTTAAAATATACTTTTTAATAGTACATGTATTTGAGAATGTTCATTTTGAACTGTAGAGGATTTGTTTTTTATATATTAAATCCTGTTGAAATAAAAAAGACAAATTGACTAATTGTCATTTAAAAATATGACTACACATTTAATGATCTTTTGTGTTAAGCACTAAATAAATGACTTTCATAACAGGCATAGTTTTTCTTAATGAAATACCGAGGGAATGAATTACTTTATTTTTAATCATTGTATTTGTAAATTCACTGGACTTGAAAGTTGAAGGTTTCAGAGTGTTCTTTCAGCACTACTTACTGAAATATCCGACAATTTTCAGGATACACAAGTCAGTGATATTGACTATATGGAAGATAATAAAGATTTCACCTATGATCAAACAGCATACAACGGGCTCCCTGAATTTGTTCAAGATTTACATGACCATGGGCAGAAATATGTCATCATCTTGGTAATGGATGATTTTGAATTGAGGTAATTTGGAGTTGATACATTTGTACCTTAACAAATTTCTATAGATTCTTGTTTGTATTATTAGGACCCTGCGATTTCTGTAGGCAGGCGTGCCGATGGAACAGCCTACCTGCCCTATGACCGCGGGAGCGCGCAGCATGTGTGGGTAAATGAATCCGATGGAACTACCCCACTTGTTGGAGAGGTAAATGATGACATTCATTAAAACAGTGTGGTTTAGTTTTTCTATTCCCCAATGACAAAGTTTACATAAATCATGCATATACTTTAACTGTTGATTTTATTTTCAATTTGTGAATAGAGGAATTTTAATTCTGGAGAGGAATAACTAAAATAATGCAAATGAAAATCAAAGAGAATAAATAATGACTAATAATGTTCCCTGTTATAAGCAGAGCTAGAGTGAGCAAATCATGCATAACTTACATCATGGCAACAATTCTGAGATCTTTATGCAAAAATAACAGAAAATACAATTTTGACAATAATATATTAGGCAGACATTTTGAGATTTATACTCAATCCTTATAACAAAGCAGTGAGTTTGTTATGATTGATCTTTTTATTTCCCAGGTAAAATATATCTGAACCTTAGATTTTCTATTAAGGAACCAAATGAGGAAAGTGCTTAGCTCTGGGTGTACATTTTAAGGCAGAATAAACAATCTATTAGGGGAAACCATATATATATTTTAATGACAGTAGTTTTCATATAAATTTATTTGGTAATTACACTTATGTGGTTTATTCAAAATAATTAAACATGGGATGGGTATCATAATAATTTATGAAAAATATGATTACTTTAGCTTTATTCGGAAAAATTAAATCATCCTAACCATTTCTCAATACATTCATAAAATTAAAATTCTCTAGAGGATGCCTTAAGCACTTCACGGAGCAGTTACAGTGTCACAGGTTTTCCGACCCGTAGATGCTCTGTTTGTCTCCTTATCTATCTCTGTACAAGTCATCTGTATGTCAAGAACACATGTCATTATCAGACACTGGTTGACATGACAGGGCAGACTGACAACATGGATTAGTTGTACATAAAACAATGTAACTGATTCCAATTTATTTGAAATTGGATTATTTTTTACTTCCTATAACAATAGGTAAAATACCATGAAATAATTGAGGAAGCATAAAAAGAGGTGACAGAGCCTTTGCAGTATTTAATAACGTGGACACAAGCATAAGATTGTCGGGATTCAAACTGTTTCTGTTAAGCAACTCACTTATTTTCTTGATGGTTTGCTTTGTTCATTTGTACAATGAAACTTACTGTAATACCTTTCTCATTCGAACATTGTACTAGAAATAACCCCTACCTTCCAAAGTTATTGTAAAAATTATATAATAATAAAAAACTTGGAATGTGCCCAAGTATGTATATATATGTATATATATACTCACAAATCATATATATATGATTTGTAAATATTTTTGTATGATTTGTTAATGAAAAATAACAGTAGAAAAGAAGGCATATTTATTTACTTGGAAATAAATTCCTTTGTAAATCAATCAAATTACTTTTTTTTAAAATCAGAGACTATTTGGAATTTCTGGTAATTTGTTTTTTGTTAACATGGACATTCAGAAATAAAGTTAATTGATGTCACAATACTTTACTTGGCTTATACTCGTATAGTCCTCCATTTCTTGCAATGATTTCATCTTTTATTTTCTTTACTTACAGTCTTTTGCTTTTTTAAAGATTTATTTATTTTATTGGAAAGGCAGATGTATACAGAGGAGAGACAGAGAGATCAGCCGTCCGATGATTCGTTCTCCAGGTGGTGTAACGGCCGGTGCTGCGCCGATCCAAAGCCAGGAGCCAGGAACTTCTTTCCGGGTCTCCCACACGGATGCAGGGCTTTGGACCATCCTTGACTGCTTTCGCAGGCCACAAGCAGGGAGCTGGGTGGGAAGTGGAGCCGCTGGGATTAGAACCAGCGCCCAATGGGATCCCGGTGCGTTCAAGGCGAGGACCTTAACCATTACCCTATCGCGCCGGCCAGTCTTTTTTCTTAAATACAATGCAAATTAGGCCTGACATGATTAGGAATGTGGATGGTGTATGAGTCACAAAGATCCTGCATAAGTACAATACTGGACCTTTAATAGTGTACTATTCTTTTTAAAAGTTGAAACTTTAGGTTCTGTTTCTTTGTGTTGTCTTTTATTTACATATGTATGGTGTGATGTGCTTTAGGTCTGGCCAGGGGTCACGGTCTACCCTGACTTCACCAGTGAAAGCTGCAGGACATGGTGGGCCAATGAGTGCAATATTTTCCATGGAGAAGTAGAGTATGATGGACTTTGGATTGTAAGTAGTTATTTTATTAGCTATTCCAGTCAATGAACACAGAACAATATATCCACAAAAATTATTATAAGGTGTATTTTTCTGATCTATTAACTTGAATTTAAAACATCTTTTAATATTTGACTAGATTGTGTTTATATCATAACTCACTTTTTTCAGAAAACAGTAAATTTAAAAAGTCTTCTCTAGTAAAACACTGTAAAATAACTTTCATTTATTTAAAGTGTTATGTATTTATGACCAAATATTTATCTATAAACAAGTTATTCCTACAGCGGTACAATTTCCAAAATGAATGTGAATAAGTTGCTGTCCCTTTCAATTCCTTTTTTCTGTGAATTCTGTATGAAAGAATTTCAAATTACTAATAGGTTTAGTGCTATCTCAAAAAATAAAAGTGATAATCAAAACCCTAGGTTATTTGTAATGTTAAACAAAACTTCTAATATTCTTTTTTCCTATGAATATAGTTGGGTATTTTTATTGAATGACTGCCTACTGACAAGCTTATGATATAGAATAAGATTGAAACATATTCAAGACCTTGTGTCTTTGGGGGAGCATTTCTGTACGTAGGAATGGAACCATATGATAATTTCACAATTACATATTTTAGAAAAACTTTCTAAGAATTTTGAATACAGAGAAGATTACAGGGATGGTTTTTTGAAAATATCACAACTGTACACAGCTTTGAAAGGAAGAATACTAGATATTATAGGGATACATATAGGAGATTTAAGGGGAAAATGTATAGGAAGATTTAAAAAGGAGGGCCTATGAAGGTGAAAATTAGTTTGGATCTTAAAGTATATACATGCAGAGAATAGAAGGGTAATGAATGGCAGGTACTTCTGAGTGCAATAAATGTAACACAAAACAAGGATCTGTTTCAGTGTGATGTTTTATAAGAGCAAGAACAGTACACATATGTTGTGAATAAGCATCAAAAACTTATAAAAGCCTATTAATTAGCAGGGAAGGGTGAATACTGCATAACATTCTTGGTCATGCGTGGTTTTGGACACACTTACGGAGTGGTTACTTTCACCCAACCAGTGAGATGTGAGAAAGACTGAGACCCAAGTTGAGGTGTCTAAATCATTGATGAGCGCAGCAGGCTACCATTGGTCTGAAAGGGATTTTATATCACTGGTGTAGTTTGTATAATGTGGTATACATTCTTATAGGTTGTATCAGTTTATTTGGAATATCAGTGAATGCTTGCCCTCCTCATTTTTGTTCTTGAACTTTTAATTTATTTTAAGAGAGAAAGGGGGGGCAGAGAGACAGAAGAGATCATTGCTCATATGGCCGTGATGATCTGAACCTGGCCTGGCCAAACGCAGATTATGGGGACTCAATATAGGTCTCTAATCAAGTGAGGCATCACTATGAACTCCCAGGGTCTCCATTAGCAACAAGCTAGAGCCAGGATTTGAACCCAGTCTCTCCTGAGGGAGCATGGATGTCTTCTCCAGTAGATGAAATGAGTGTCCCTCACTTCAGTGCTCTCAGAATGTGGGAAATGTGGATTAGGGAAATGTTGTTGCTAGTTAGATGTATAACATATAAAATGTAGATGAATGCCAACAGAAACATGTATGGCCAATGAATAAATCTTGTAAGAGTTGGTGTCTCAATAGACCCACAAGACTGACAGAAATGTTCAGAAAAGAGCGATGTAGGAGCTGCTGCTTCAGCGTGGTGGTTGAAGCCTCTGCCTGGGATACTGGTAGCATCCTATATGGATACTGCATGCCTTCCTGGCTGCTCAACTTCCCTTGCTCTTGGCTATGGCTTGGAAAAAGAAGTAGATGATGGTCCCAGTGTTTAAGCCTCTGCTACCTATGTGGGGAACTCATCTGTAGTTCATGGGTCCTGCTTCAGCGTGGAACAGCACGGGCCATCGTGGTTACTTGGGGAGATAAATAGCAGATTGAAGATTTCTCTGTTTCTCTTCTCTCTGTCTCTGACTTAAAAGCAATGGATTGTTCTTTAAAAATAATAACGGTTTAATACTCCCAATCAACATGTTTTACATATACCATAATAAGTAAATGAATATATTGTAATATATTCTATAAACTCTACATTTTATGACATCTCTGCTTTCTGGAATGCGTATTCCTGTTCCTAGTTTGGCGAGGATGGTATAGATGTCTACTACAAATGAAAGAATATCATGGTTGCCTTAAGTAAAACATTTTCAATCTGTTAGAGCATTTCTGTTTATATAATTTACAATTATTTTGTATTTGTTCTTCTTCATTTAAATCCACCAAGGACATGAATGAGGTATCCAACTTTGTTCAAGGCTCAAATCAAGGATGCAATGACAATACACTGAATTATCCACCTTATACTCCTGGTAATTACATTTCATTTGATATAAAATTATCATTAATTCACTGTACCTTTCTTAACCTATACATTATATTTCTTTTTTTAAAGATTTGTCTATTTTTATTGTAAAGGGAACTGTAAATAGAGAAGGAGAGGCAGACAGACAGGTCCTGCATCCACTGGTTCATTCCCCACATGGCTTCAGTGATGGGTGCTGAGCTGATCCAAAGTCAGAAGCCAGAGACCTCCTCTGGGTCTCCCACACAGATGAAGGGTCCCAAGAGTTAGGGTCACTCACTGCTTCCTTCTTATGCCACAGTAGGAAAGCAGGTGGACTATCTAGTACAGATGCTAGCACTTGGAGTTGGAGGATTTGCCAGAAATTACATTTCTAAGGTTGTAATGCATGGGGTAATTTTGAAATCTCAAAATCAGTGTTTCTGTTATTTTAACCCAGAATATTTTCTGCCTAATATTTTCTGTTTAATGAGGATACACTTAGCCATAGCCAGTTTTCTAGAAAGTGAATTATTAGTAGAGATCAGAACAGTAGTTATTGATGAAACTGGTTATTCCAAGCTCATCAAAAGTTGTTAGTAGAAACTTAACTAGAATTTAGAGCTTCATCTCTCACTGTATTTTGAATAAATATGACATTACATAGCACAAAATTTGAAGAAATATAAAGCCTATTATGGTAAAATATTTCTATGTATTTTCATAAGATATTCTTGACAAGCTCCTGTATTCCAAAACACTTTGCATGGATGCTGTACAGGCCTGGGGAAGACAGTATGATGTCCACAGTCTCTATGGGTACAGCATGGCCATAGCCACAGAAAGGTAAGTGAACTTTTATTCAAAAATTGTTTATATTGTTTATTGTATATATTTACATTTATTATCTCAGAATGTTTGCATTAGCTTATCAATGTGAGAAGAAAGATAATATAAGTATTATCATGCTAGTGTCAGGGTTTTCCAAATATCAGTTCCTTTATTAAGATACATGAATTTGGAACTCAGTTTTTGGAAAAAATCATGGAATATGGGCTGTACTCAGATTCTTTCCTAATTTGTGTACTTAAATTATAGCAGATGGTATTGATTGTATTTGGTGATGAGAAAAAGTATGAAGTTTGCAAAATTACTTTCGAATACCTTTTGGTATTTGTGTCATAAAACAAACATTGAAATGAAGTACTTAGTATTTATATAGAGTAATTTTGTATTCAAAGCAAATGCTTTTCCCTAACTTGATTTTGTCTTTAGAGCTGTAGAAACGGTTTTCCCTGGTAAGAGAAGTTTCATTCTCACTCGATCCACTTTTGCTGGAAGTGGAAGACATGCTGCACACTGGTTAGGAGATAACCATGCCACTTGGGAGCAAATGGAATGGTCCATCACCGGAATACTGGAGTTTGGCTTGTTTGGAATGCCTTTGGTAAGGCAGTTTCACGAAGTACTTTTTGTGTATGCATGCATGCATGCACTTATTTATTTAAAAAAAACTTTTTTATTTTACTGAAAAGACAGATTTACCCAGAGAAAGAGAGACAAAGATCATTAAAATAATGGTTCTTTTTCCAAGTGGACCCACTGGCCAGATCTGAGGCAATCTGCAGCCGGAAGTCTCTTGGGTGTCCCATCCCAGTGTAAGGTCCCAAGGCTTTGTGACACCTGCTGCTGCTTTTTCAAGCTCTAACAAGGAGCTAGAAGGGGGGCTGGAGTAGCCAGGACACAAACTGGCACCCATATGATTTGCGGGCACTTGCAGGCAAAGAATTAACCATTTGATCCATCACAGCAGCCCAGTCATACGATGTAATTTATGAAGACAGAAAATGAAGTTAAATGCTTAATGAGATATTAATAATTTTTGAAAAATGATTAAAAGACATGTAATACAGAAAATCCAGTGTTGTTTAAAAACCTTTGAGAAAATTAGAATATGGTTAGTTCTTTAACGTTCAAATTTTCATGTGGGATTTGAACAGGGAACACATGAATAAAAGCAAATCATACAATAGCTTTTATAAAAAACAAAATACAGGACAAGAATACAAAAAATGTATGGAGGATTCTGTGTTTGTAATCAAACTAAATATCAAACTCTAAATTTATTTTTTATACTATCTAAGCAGATACAAACCATAAAGAGAGTAAAACTTTCACTGAGCTTCTAAAGCTCTTGGTAAATCCTGGCTATTAATCCCCTGTCAGTTACATAATGGGCAAATATTTTCTCCCATTCTGTCCGTTGCCTCTTCACTTTATCATTTTCTTTGCTGTGTAGAAGCTTTTTAGTTTGATGTTGTCATTGGTTTTATTTTGACTTTGACTCTCTGTGCCTTTGGTGGCTTTTCTAAGTTTTTTCCAGTTCCCATACCTTGTAGAGCTTCTTGATAGTTTCCGGGTGCGGGTTTAGGTTCTTGGTCCACGTAGAGCTGATTTTTATATAAGGTGACAGTTGAGGATCTTACTTCTTACCTCTGCATGCTGCTCTCAGATTGTTTCAACAGCATTTGTTGAAGAGAACAAGTTTTCCCCCTGGATTGTTTTCAGTTTTCTTGTAGATTAGTTGGTTGTACATGTGTGGGCTCCCTTCTGGTGTTTCTGTTCTGTTCCATTGATCTTTTTCGCTGATGTCGGATTATTATGATGCCCACTGCTCTATGATGTGTCTAGAACTGTCATTTCTCCACCTTGATTGTTTACTCTTCAGGATAAGGGGTTATGGAATGACTAACTGTCACAGAGACTATCATATCCAGATCTGAAAATACAATGCAATATGCATATTTACTTCCAAATAAAACATGGACTCCTGATGAAAATGTTAAATGCATCTTGACAATAAGGTGCTGGCCTCTTTGCCATTGTCCATGCCTGCAATGTCAGGATATATTTAAAAGGCATAATGATGGACTTAAGACTATTTATGAAAGACTATACTATTTTTTTATTATTTATTACATTGCATTATGTGACACAGTTTCATAGGTTCTGCGATTCTCTCATCCTCTCCCCATACCCTTCTCCCATGGTGTATTCCTTCACCTTGTTGCAGTATTACAGTTCAAATTAAGTCGAGATTCTTTTGTTGCAAACATATACCAAGCATAGAGTCCAGCATCTAATTGTCCAGATAAATTCAACAGTTTCTTGGGGAGACCATCTCTGGTCTGAAGGCAGAGTTGGCAGAATATAGTCCCGATCAATTAGAAGCCCCAGCACAACATAAAAAAATATGGAACGCTTCACGAATTTGCGTGTCATCCTTGCGCAGGGGCCATGCTAATTTTCTCTGTATCGTTCCAATTTTAGTATATGTGCTGCCAAAGCGAACACAGGACTATATTATTGTAATGATAGAATGAAACCAGTGGGGTAGGCTCTGAAGGGGGTGAGGGAAATCCAAGAACCTATAGCACTGTATCAAAAAATAATTTAATAAAGAAAATAAGAGAAAGTAAAACTATTTTCTTAATCTAGAAAACAAAAAGATGAGAACAGAAATATTGAAAGTGAAGAAAACATAAAATAGAAAATTATCAGTATATAAATTATGTAAAGTCTGTGAGTATATTCAAACATAAATATATGATTTCTGGAAACTGTATATATAGATGTAACCATGAATATGTATGTGCATATGCATAATATATATTATATGTACGTATCTGATCCTAAGGCAAAGGAAACATAACGTGTAACAATAAATGTATGGTTATTTAGGGAATCATAGTATTTCATGTATAGTACTCATGTATACATGAATATGATGAATATTATAAGGCTAACCAATTAAATGTAACAGCTCACATATGCATACCAGTTTCATTAGAAAACTTAAAAAAGGAAATTATTCTTGAGTATAAAAAAACTAAATAAAATGGGAATAAAAAATAGCTGCATAGGTAAATGCTTGCAATTTTATTTCCTATCAAAATCAATGAGAGTTGAGATGACTTGGTATTTATACAACTTACTGGCTTACATTAGGAGCAAAGACTTGTTATTAATGAGGGAAGTGCATGAAAATGCAATAGAGAAAAAAGAATAAACCTGAAGAAAGACACATGTTTTTAAAATAAGATAACAAATTATTAGAATAAAAGTAATTCTCTGGAGAAATATTGAAAAAGGCTTAATACAAAGATACTTTGAAAATTTCAATTATATTTGTCAACTTACCATGTTATATCAGAAAATAAAATTAGTGTACATGATAATGTATCTGGAATAAATCATTTACCTTAACCAATCAATAAATACTTGTGAGTAAACATGAAACCTAAATATAAGATGTTTGTCAACATTCCAAACAACAACTAAATGAATTCAGGCTCTATAACGTTCACGGGTATTAGGGAAAACATATTAGTAACATGCAGTGTCTTCACATTGTTACTCAAAAACAGGTGTTTTCCAATTTTAGTCAGCAAAGGGACTTCTTAAACATAAGATTATTTTTAACAGCAGGTAGAAGTAAGCGGAGTTGTAAAATGCACAAGAAAATGAGGATTTGCCTTTGCTAAATTTACATTTATCCATTAAATGATATTGTAGTTGACACACAAATAAAATAATGTAGGAGATGCCAGAGGTCTGTGAACACACAGTGTTTTGTTAAAGCAATGTCACTGTGGCTATTGAGGAAACATGCAGAACTGTTTAGCCACTTAACACGCAGAACAAAATGCGTCCACTTCTCACAGAGCACACAGAATCCATCTGAGCCTCAGTCTGCACTACTTCCCCTAGGGAGTAAGAGGAGAGCTGGATCAGAATTGACGCAGCTGGGACTTGAACAGGCTCCCATAAGGGATGCCAGCATCTGAAGCGCAGAACTACACTGCAATACCACCAGCTCCACAAATGAGTTTCTTAACTGTTCTATACCTTCAGCATCATAAGTGGGAAAATTCAAATCAATGGCATACGTATTAAGTGCCAACACGTTTTGATCTCACAGCTGATCTTCATGGAGTGAGTTTCCTGCAGAGATGATGAAGGAAACAGCACGTGAGGTTGTGAATATTTTAAAAAATGGTTTGAGAAAAATATGACAAGATTGTAAAAAAAATTAATACAGATTAGTCAGCTGAAGTATAAAACGTGTCATTCTGCATGAATTTAATGAGTCTCCGAGTAACGAGTGTGTGCTTCTGTAGGTCGGGGCGGATATCTGTGGATTCCAGGACGAGACCACAGAAGAGCTTTGCAGGAGATGGATGCAACTCGGGGCATTTTATCCATTTTCCCGAAATCATAATGCTGATGGATTTGAGGTAAGAATATCTTGATTTTGTTTTCCAGGTTTAGAAATAGGACACAATCATGTTTTAATAACATGTTTAGATTTATGTCTATACATGACATGCTTTGAAATCTTCATTATAATATATAATTATAGGTCCTTTTATGAATAGCATAAATATCTCATATTTTCTCTTTAATTAGTATCACATTCATTTGAGAATTGCTGAGAAGTGTGTTATGGTGATTATGACCTAATATGACCCTGTTAATCGAGTGCATCAATGCTTTCCTCTACAATTTTTGAATAAATAAGGAGAGCATGACACAAAATGTATTTACAACATGAAATCACATGTAACTGCAATAAACTGACATTATTTTAAATTAGAGCCAAACCTTTTGATATTCTCTTACTATGTAGATTCCAGGCAATTTTTTCTTTCATAAACAATGTAACACGCTAGCAACAATACTCAATTTCAGTTTTTTAATAGGAAAATAACAAGCTAAAAATAATTTCAAACAAATTTGAATCCAGAAAAATTTGGTAATAAATAAACCTGGAGTACATCGTTTGGTGAAAAGAAAAGCTAACAGGTATAAAACATGGATTTTAATAGATGAGGAAAACGTAGAGGGAGTAGAAGCTCTTCTTTCTAACCTTGAAATGTGTATATGTCATGGCTTCTCCTCAGATATTGTTGAAAAGGTCATGCTGTGGTTGAGTTAGTTCATTAAGTCAGTATGCATTTGGTAACATTTTGATTATTACCATTTTGATGTCCCAATGTTCGTTGCAAGCAGGGCTGTATTTGAGAAGAGAGACAGTTACTCAGCTCCTCTTGGAAGAAGATATGACATAAAATGAAAATACCAAACTGGAGATAGGTCCCTTCCTGATCCCTTCTAAACACATGCTCATTACAAGAATTACATTGCATGATTTATTGGTTTTAATTCTCCATTCAGCAGATGGCAGGTTGGAATGAAGGATACTGAGATTTGGTGCTGAAATACTTGTGGAGGATACAAGTGAGAGAGCATGATAAAATGTGTGCAATATTTATTCAATTTTTAAAGATGTACTTATTTTTATTGGAAAGAAAGAGGAGAGAGACAGAGAGGAAGATCTTCCATCCACTGATGCACTCCCCAAGCTGCCGCAATGGCTGGAACTGAGGCGATCCAAAGCAGAAGCCTAGAGCCTCTTACGGGTCTCCAGCACACGTGCAGGTCCCAAGGCTTTGGGCCATCCACGAATGCTTTCCCAGGCCGCAAACAGGGAGCTAGATGGGAAGTGGGGTTGCCAGGATTAGAACGGTGCCCATATGGGATCCTGGTGTGTTTAAGGCGAGCACTTTTGCTGCTACACTATTGCATCGAGCCCAGACAGTCTTTAGACCACAGTTCAGGTCAGAATTTGTTAAAGACAAAAGAGAAGGGGGCCTGGAACAGTGGCCTAACAGCTAAAGTCAATGACTTAATGAGAAATTTCCACTCAAAAATAAACTCCAATAAAACACAGCTAGCGTATGTTTATTATAAAGCAGCTACTTATGGATATTCATTTTTAAATGAAAATAAATTTATTTTTAAAATGCTTATGTAGTCAAATGAAAATATCAAAACTGAAACATTTAGACATTGCAATAATAAAATATGACTAATATTACTATTTTCTAAATGAATTAATGTTTAGACAGCTTATTTAGTAAAATAATTAATATATCTCATTTTTGTTTCCATGTATTAATGCGTTCATTTTGAATTGTGTTGTCACTGCACAGCATCAGGATCCTGCATTCTTCGGACAAGATTCCCTGTTGGTTCAGTCATCGCGGCACTATTTAAACATCCGCTATACCCTTCTGCCGTTCCTCTATACTCTCTTCTACAAAGCTCATAGATACGGGGAAACAGTGGCAAGGCCAGTTCTGCATGAGTAAGCACTATGATTTATTACTTCTGAAGTCCAGCCTCCTATCTAAAAAAGCATTAATAGCGAGAAAAACATCAAGTTCATTTTAATGCTTGCTTTTATACTTTTAAAAGTGATTTCATGAATTATAGAATGATAGCACCAAATATAATTAAATTGTTGCTGATTGGATAGAAATAAGGTAGACTTGTGAGAATTAAATAGAATTTTTTAAAAAGATATATTAGATAAAGTTATGAAAATGACTTCAATAGAAAAAATAAAGGAAGAGTTATTGAAAACATATCACGCCTATGTTGTGAAAACCACCCAAATGTATCCTATGAACTCTACAAAGAAAGCAAAATATGATTATCTTTGCATGTTACCTTAAGGGTAATGACTTCAAGACCCAATAATCCCGATTAAATCCTGACTAAAAGAGAAAATTAGATTGCACAGGTTTATGTGCAAGGAAAATGGGAAAATTAAATTTGTGACACTTTCAGAATTGCTCCTTATTGATGAATCACATTTCTGTTTTCTGCGATTGCTTCTATGGAGCGTACTTCCGGTGTGTTCTGCCTCTCTGTTCTCCCTTCCCAGCTCCCTCCTTCCTGTTTCTCTTTCTTTTTAACTGTCAGATGAACATATAAAGAAATCAAGATATGTCCATGCCTAGTTCCTATCAACAAGTAACTGGTGCTAATAATAATTCTAAAAAAATCTGAAATAATAAACTGAGCAAAGATTGTTGTAACCAAGTTTTCCAATTGTATCTGAAGTGCTTGATATTGTTGCTAGGTTTTACCAGGACACAAACAGTTGGGTTGAAGACTTGGAGTTTTTGTGGGGCCCTGCGTTACTCATTACTCCTGTTCTGACACAGGTAAGTTTTATATGTGCAATGTACTCATTGCTTAAGGGGGAATTTATAAAACCAAATTCACCTCAATTATGAAATATGTGCATAGCAAATCTTGCTAAATGATCTATTTCAAGGTAACACGTGTCTACTTGGTTTTTAAAATGATAAAGATATTTAAAAACCAGAATCATATGTAAATCTAAGATTGGCAATGAAATAATATACAGTTCAGGTCAAGAAATTGTTTAAAGTTAGTATTCTCTGGAAACAACTTCACTTAATCAAAGTCAAATTTATAATAAAGCCTATGAGCTCTCTCTAGAGTATAAATACAAACGTTGACATTTTGCTAAATTTTGAGTAAAAATGAAACTTTCAAATCAACAAAAAAGAAAACTTAAGAAAACAATGGAATTGGTTATGTAGGCCTTATTTTTGAACATTTAAAATGTGAGACCTGCTTATGATGTATTTAGAATAACAGATGGAGGAAGAGAGAGTTTTCATCACTTGGTTCAGTGTCCAGCTGACCACAGTTGTCAGGGCTGGGCCAGGCCAGAGCTCAGCACATCGTCTGGGTCTCCCACATGGCAGCTACTCTCTTCATGCGCAGGTGTGTTAGCAGGGAGCCGCATAGCAAGTAAAGTAGGCAGAACTTCATCTGCCACATTGCTAGCATGTCTGGGTCTCAGGTTTAAACTTTTTCAAGTGGAGACAAGCATTTATTTTATTTTATTTTATTTTTTATGCTGTCCTTCATTAGCTGTGACATTTCTCCTTCCACCACACCTCACTCCCAGCCCCCTTTGTCTTATCACAATAAGATAGTCCCTCAACGGCAGGCGCAATTCCATCATTCAATTTAAGTGTGTCATGACATTGTACATATAGACAACTGGAGAAAGTCCAGCGTCCTATTGTCAAGATACATTTAACAGTTTCCTTGGCAGTTAATCTTTTTTCAGAAGTAGAGATGCATACTTCAATGTGTCTTCAATTATTGACATTGTCGATACTGTGTACAGTCGTAATAATGCATGCATGCATTATTTTAGTTTTGACCTAAACTAATTGTAGCTTTGGCTCAGTTTTGGGTTCACTATTATAATATTATCTAAACCTTGCAAAACTCTCTGTTGAATCCAATCCTGTGGTAAATATTGGAGATGAATAACACGGAGGAGTCCTCTCTCTGTAGCTATGGAGAACCAAGATATCGCTTAAGAAGTGTATGGTTGTTGATGATGATGCATTTTATAAAAACAAGAGCATTCTTTTTAATTTTAGGGAGCAGAGACAGTGAGCGCCTACATCCCTGACGCGGTCTGGTATGATTACGAAACAGTAAGTGCTTCTGTGTACCAATGGGCTCACAGTAATTACACTTCCAGGCATTGGTGCATGTCACTGTAGAACGTGTAATACCATAAAATAAGTTCCAAAATTTGAGAAATTTACACAGAGTTATGTGACTATATCTTTCATATGATCTACTCTTCAATGGGAAGTTATCATTTTTACTATGAAAAGATAAGCTCATTAAAATTATGGAAATAAAAGGAGTACTTTTCTAAGGAGTCGTTTTCTAAGGAAATGACTAAGTGAAAACATTCCAGGCTGGATGAGTGAACGATTTTGATAATTATTGCAGAAAGCAGTTGATTTATGTCAACACTTGGGCTTTTTAATAAAGTTGAATCACTTTCCTCTGCTTTATTCAGTAAGCTTAAAAGAAGAATTTTCTATGAAAGCTAAAAAGCAGTACATTGATATTCACTCAGGTGATATCAGTTACTTATGACTAAAATTGTTTCGGTTTGCAAATTTTAATTCTCATAATATGCAGCTCAAATTCCTAATATTAAAAATCGCTTTGTCTTTCAACATTTAGGGTGCAAGACGACCATGGAGAGGACAGCGTGTTGACATGAGTCTCCCAGCTGACAAAATAGGGCTGCATCTTCGCGGAGGATACATCATCCCCACCCAGGAACCTGACGTGACAACCACGGCAAGGTACACAGACACTATGAGCAGAGATATGAAACCTAAGCGTGTTCCTCTTTTATAGCTTTACTAAAAGTTAGACATTCATTTTATTTTTTTTTACCAGAAATATTGGACACAGAATGCTAGCACTCAAGTATAAATATCATAGCATATGAAAATATCAAGTTATATAAATGTGTTATAAATTGTTAAAATTTGTGTTTTTTTCTTTGGTTTTGAGTGGTGTTGCATAGTTGAGGAAGATGCATGCCCATCTGGGCATCTGATTAGGTTGCAGAAGGTCAAGGTCTGGAGGAAGGAGGGTGGGACAAATGTTTTAGTTGTTTTTCTGTTTTTCCTCTTGTGTCCAGAGAGAGGTGAAAGGGAGGACCCTGCTCTTTGCTGTCAAACTACATCCACACCCAGGGATGAGGGGACCCCAAGTAGGGAAAAAAAATATGCTACAGTGTTACTTGAGTGGATTTGATAGTTTAGAGATATTGTCGGCTTTTTTGTATTGCGGCTGGGAAAAAAAAAAAAAAAAAAAACCTTTCCAAGGGCTGCTGGCTGACCAAGTCCACCTTAGTGAGTTCAGAGACCCAAACACTTGCTGCAAAACTTGACCAGGAGAGTGGTCCAACCTGTTCTGCCTTCCACATCCTCTGGTGACCTGGAGGAGCTGACTGTCATGTCCTCCATGTGCTTTTGGCCCACAGTCCACTGCACAGGCATCTAAGAGAACTAGTCCTGATGCTTAAGCACCAAGGTCGGACCATATATGTCGGATTTTTTTCTGTGCCTGAGGTTTGAGTTCAGTGATCCTATTGGGTAGTCCCCAAGAAGCCTCATCTAAGGTGACCTTAGACTTGATTCTTATCTGTACCAGGCAGTGAAGGGTCATGTTCTGTCAGCCACATCAGCCATCAAACTTACCAGTGGATGTAGCTGCCAGGTTATTTCTGCTCCTAGCCCCATCTCTCATGCAAACTGACAGTGCTGCTGCCTAGCTGAGGCCTACCCACCACAGTCCTGGTCTTCACACACCAGTGGGTGCCATGTCTAGACAGGCTGACTCTCAATAACAGTTACCAACTCCCCCCACAACCCCTTTTCATTGCCCCATGCCTCAATTTTTGTAGTTTCTGGTTTGTGCTGAGGCCTCATCCAACCCAGCCCAAATCCTGTCTGGCTCTTACACACCCATGGGTACTGCAGCTTAGTCCAGCCCAAATGATTCCCATGCCCAGCCACATGTTTCCTGGCATGTGTTGCCAACCTACCCAACCTGACCCACTCCCCACCGTGGCTCTGATGTTCACCAGCAGGAGCTACAGTCCAGCTGGGCAGTGCCCACAGTTCCCCCACCAGGCCCATTCCCATCCCAGGATTTCTGTATGCCAGGTGATACTGTTGTCTAACCTGACATGACCCTTACTCAGTCCCAGCACTTGCCTGCTGGTCCTGCTGCCTAGCCTGTCCATTATGGTTCTTGCAAGCTCTAACAGGTGTCGCAGCTTAGCCCAGGCAGGCCCAACCACAGACCAAACCCACATGGCAGCTGACAGATGTTACAACCTTTCTTGGCATGGCCTGCCCTCAGCCCCAGCTCTTATTCTTACCACATGGAGCTGCAGTCTAAGTTTCCCTAACAGGCTTGCTCCCAGTCCTGGATTTTGTGTGTGCCGAAGGATACTACAGCCTAATCCAGTCTGGCCCTCCCTGATACCTGGCTGTCATGTGACCCAGTGGAGGTCACAACCCAGCCCATCCTGTCCCACATCCATTCTGGCACAAGCCGCAGCTGCTGCTGGGGTCTAGCCCTGTCCAGTATACCCCTAGATCCAGCCCACATGCAAGCAATGAGTTCTTCAACCATGCCCAGGCTGGTTTACCACCAGTTTTGGCTTAGACAGCTGAAACCTTGCAGCAGAGACAACTGAATTCATCCATGAAGCCCATTCCCAGCCTGTATTATTATTATTACTATTTTAATATTTGTTTTCATTGGAAAGAAGGAAAGAGAGAGAAAGATGCTCCATATGCTGGTTCACTTAGAATTGAGCCAATCTGAAGCCAGGAACCAGGAGTTTCTTCTGGGTCTCCCACACAGGTGTAGGGTCTCTCCACTGCTTTCTTAAACCACAAACAGGGAGCTGGATTGGAAGTGGAACAGGTGGGACACGACCAGTGCCCGTATGGGATCTCAGTGCTTGGAGGTGGAAGATTAGCCAGTTGTGACGTTGTTCCAGCCCTAGGAGTCTGGCTATTTTATGTGTCAATGGAAGTTGCAGTACACCTGACCTGTCCCACACCCGTGTGAGCTCTTGTGAGCAGGTGTTGTAGCCTAGCTCTTGTGAGCAGGTGTTACAGCCTAGCTCTGCCCTGTGTGACCTACACCCTGTCCGGGCTCTTGCGCATGTCAGCAGAAGTTGCAGCCTTGCCTGACCCACAAGTAGCCCCAGCTCCCATGTTCTCCACTGGAAACTGCAGCCCAGCAGGGGAGGTTTCATGAGTGCTGGTAAGATCCTCAGTCCAGCCTGGCTGAGCCCTTCAAGACCCCCAGCTCTTATGCAAACCAGTGGGTGCTGCCGTTGCTCAGAAGGGTGCCTTAAATCCCCTACAGAATTTGCTCCCTGGTCTGCTTATCTCACATTCTCGTGGGTGCTGCTGCTGCCACCCCACCTGACATGGTCTACCACTGCACCAACACTCATGGCAGGGTACTGCAGCCAAGCCCAGGCAGTAATGCCCCACCCCCAGCTTTTGTACTTGCCAGCAGGTAGCAGGCAATGCTGCTTAGCTCAGCTCACATCTCCCGTGGGGGTGGATGCCTTGTCCAGACTCGGACCTGTTCTCCAGTCTCCCCCTCTATAGCACCCTGTGGGAGTTTCCTCATGTACCTGTGATTGAAGCAGCTTCTGGAAAGTTCCCCGAAGTCACTGGATGCACAGCAGGGCAACATGCCTGGAGTACGGGGTGGTGTATCCTGATCCGATATCCCTGGACTTCTGACATAGCTTTAAAAAAAATAGAATTAGGGATTTATGCTAGTAACTCATAGGGTTAACACAGGTTTGGCATCAACCAGGTCTAGAATTCCAGCCACTAATTGGCTAGTTTCCTCTCAGAAGTGTAACACTTGCCTAAGTACAGGACAAGCTATGCAGTATCTCCAACTTGGATTAAAAATATCTTGAATAATAAAATGAACCTAATTAGATACATATTTCTTGCATTTCAAATCAATTCATATTCTCTCTAGAGTATGCAGAACTGAAAATAATCTCTGGTTCCAAATACATTTTTAAAAATTTATTTATGTATTTATTTATTTATTTATTAGAAAGACAGATCAGATCTACAGAGAGAAGAACAGAGAAAGATCTTACATCTGTTGGTTCACGCCCCAAATAGTGCAACGGCTGGAGCTGAGCCAATCCAAAGTCAGGAGCCAGAGCCTCTTTGGGTCTCCCACGTGGGTGCAGGATCCCAGGCTCTCCTCTATGGGTTTCCCAGGCCACAAACAGGGAGCTGGATGGGAAGTGAAACAGCCAGGGAACGAACTAGCAACCATATGGGATCCCGACATTTGCAAGGCAAGGAGCCAATGAACCATCACATTGGGTCCCTCCATGAAATATTTAATGTTAGTATTTGTCATATAATTTATGTAAGTTAACATCACATACAGATTTTTAATGCAAGATAATAAATGATTTTCTTTCTCTTAAGATGATTTTAGGCTCATAAATGGGGTGGGCATTTCAGTTTGGGAAAAAAATAAAAAAAGAATGAATTTGCTCATTAATAGAAAATTCCCAGAGATATTTAGAAAAAAATGAGACAGCTGGAAGTTCTGATACTCCGAGTGACAGCATTCACTTGGAGCGCAGGGTCATGGATGTGCTTTTGAACTCATCGCCTTTCCCATCGGGGACGGTGCCCTACCAAATGCTCGTGCTGGACTTCACCCAGCTGCTCTGGTCTTTGGTAACGTGAAGACTGTCCAATATTATACGTATAGTTCTTGTTTCACTTTTTCACATTTGCTCATGTGCCTATACCTATACCATAAGACCTATGGAAGCATTATTTGATTTTTCCAGTTTTATCTCCTACACTTTTAAATGTGCCTGTCCCACAATGAGTGAATCAAACTGTTAGTAATCATTTTGATATCATTAAATTGTGTAGGTATACCATAGGATAGCATTGAATAACAGAAACATTCACATTGACAACTACATTCTGGAAAGAATACATTCATTATCAAATAGTTCCCAGGATCTTTTAGCTTCAGGGACATTGTTTCATGGTAATATGAAATGAGTAATAGCATATTAATCATATATCTATTTTATTGTAATTTGTTTCATTTGTGATATTAAAATATCTCATTACACATCCAACATATTTGATTTTCATTTTTATTATTGTTTGTATGAAATTTGAATAAATGCACTATGATTTAATATTATTCCAGTTTAATTGTGTATTTGTAAGGTTCATTTAATTTTCCCGATGTGAATTGAAATATGCTGTTTAAATTTTGCACCTGTATTGACTTTCAAAAAAATCAGTATTAACTATATACCATGTTTCTTTCCACTATTATCTAAGTGTATAACTTCTTTTACTTTAACCTATTTTTGATAATGATAAATTTATTAATGGAAATGCATATAATTATGTACTAAAATGAGTTCTTAAATAGGTGCAGAACTTCAACCTCTCCCATTTAAATTGACTTATTTTCAGAGTATTTTACGATTATGCATGTATTTTTATTTATGTATGCATTTAATTTTGCTCAACAGCCGTTTGAATCCCCTGGGACTTATCATTGCATTAGATGACAATAATGCAGCAACAGGGGACTTTTTCTGGGATGATGGAGAGACTAACGGTAAATACCAAATCATTATTCTTCTGAATATTTAATTTTTTAAAGGGAAAATTTGCCATTTTTTATGATGTTTGTATTCATCTGAAAGTTTTTATTTTTAATTTCTGAATTTTTATATCTGCTTTGGCTTTTAATTTACCTTATGGAATTTACATTTCTAAATGAGTTATATAGAGTTAAAGCATCTATTTTTGTCTATGTTGTATGTTGTAAAATTATTATTTTATACATATATATGTTAAATGTGAACGTTTTAAAGTGGAGATTTTTATTCTTTCTCACAAGTAGACTTGCTATTGTTTTGGTTTTGCTCTCAATCTATGCAATACCTCCCCCAGTGTCATCATTATATTTAACATTACTTACCACAGTAGATCTCTGGTCGTAGTGCACAGTTTTTGTCAGTGTAAGATTTTTTTTTCTTTTTTGGATGTATTTATTTTCATTGGAAAGGCGGATTTGCACAAAGAAGGAGAGACAAAAAGAAAGATCTTCTGTCTCCTTCTTCACTCCCAACATGGCCATAACTTCCAGAGCTGAGCAGATCTAAGCTAGGAGCCAGGAGCTTCTACCGGGTCACCCACCTGAGTGCAGGGTCCCAAGGATTCGGGCCATCCTCTGCTGCCTTCCCAAGCCACACACAGGCAGCTGGATGGGAAGTGGAGCAGCCAGGACAGGAACCTCTGCCTATATGTTGTCTGGACTCTTGCAAGGGTAGAATTTAGCCACTGAGCCTTTGTACTGGGCTCAGTGCAAGCATTTTTAAGCCTCCATTTTGCGCAAAATTTATCAATATAATATTTTAGAAACAATAGTAATTCATTGTTATTTATTACATTATTAGTTTGGAAAGCATAATAATCCCAAGCAAAATAATACTTTAGAAATATTTAAGAATTGAATACAATTTTACTCAAAATAATTGCATGATTCTCCATTTACTCAACTAAAAGTATTTACCAAGATTGAGAGGATATATTACAATTTGTTTATTTACTGCACACACACACACACACACAGTTCTCTGTCATTCTCTATTTCCCCATTCTACTCCGAGGACATTAGCTTGAAAGCTCTTAAACTCCTTGAGGCCTAAGCACACATGAATAAACTCTCTTAGGTTATTATACTCAAAGTGTTTCCTGCTTAGCAGTATTCAGCTGACTGTCATGCAAACATGTGATTACAGCATGAAGAATATGATTTGATCAGATATGTGATATAATATCTATATGTTAGGTGCATTTAAGGACAAATAAAATCACATGTATCTGATAATAAGATCATAAATATAGAAATAAGTAAATTACATTTGGTTTTGTTTTTGATTCTATTTTGAGTTATTAAGGTTGATTAGAATTATTGCAAATAATGTTACTGAAATTATTGTATATAAATTCTAGGATTCTTTTCTTTTCAGACTGTATGTCCTTTAAATTATATTAATGATAATCCTCAATTTCTATTAAACATGCTGCTAAAACACAATTTATATGATGCAGAATATAATTTTCTTGCATTTTCTTATCAACCTCTGTTTAATATTGATTTAAAATTTAACATGTGTCCAGATTTATTATTTTCTGCCCAAATAAAGAAAAAGATCAACCAAATGATATAAAATAAAATTGTGCCTTGGCATGACTTCCTAAGGAAAATTCATTGTTGCAAGATTTGCTTCTATGGAAAGAATAAGATGTTGACACTAAACAAGACAACAAATTTATCCATATGTCCTTTGAAAAACATTTCCCCTCCCTAGATTTCTGGAATATTGCAGATGATGTCTGGAAGGTTAAATTCCAATAGTGCATGGGAAATTAAGTTATGTCAATATTTTCATTACTTTCTTTCTTCGAAAAAATTCCAGTGCTATTTGTTTAATGACAAATTTATGTTCAATCTAAATGCATGTGGTCACAATGAGTTAATAGTGCTGATGTTAACATCTCTGAATGTAGAATAACTGTAAATAGGTAAAAAAAAAAGATTACATTTTGACTAATGTTAATTTTCTCTTTAATTTCAGGTACCATAGAAGATGGCACCTACATCTTTTATACATTTTCAGTTTCTGATGTAAGTATTCTCTTTGGACACACAGTTAAATGTACATTTGCATAATATCTCATCTTCTGTTTTATTATGGATTTTCTGAGAGGATATCCCAAATTCAAATTCCAGTGGAAAACAAAGTGAAACTTAAATTATGGCATTTAAAACAAATTATGATATTGCAATTTTATAAGTAAATGCTGAATTCATAACCAGCAGTTGTTGCATGAAAGGCTTTAGATTTTTGTATCTGATTTTAAAAAAAAATAATGCGTTAGAAAAATAATTTTATATATTATGAAATGGTTTTAAGATAACAACTGTAGCAGTAATTCCAACAAATTGAAGATAAATAGTCTATGTGGAAAATTAAATGTTGCTTAGTTAATATCTGTGTATTACATATTGCATTTATTTGTATTTTTGTCAAAGCTAATATTCTTCATGAATATTAGGACTGGAATATGAGGGGGTGTATAGAAGTTTCATTATGAGGAACTTAAAGCATTTCAGAAAATAAAGTTAATGACAATTATGCCAAAAATATGCTACTAGGAGTGATTATATTAACAGATCCAGTTTGGGTAAGGGAGCATCAGGTGGCATAGAGGCAGATGAAAAGCTCCTTCCTTGTTGATCCTTTCTATTGATACATCAGGTTTACCTCTAAAGAACTATTAGATACTACTTATTGCTGCTTTTTCCTTTTTTGTCTAGAACACTCTGGTTGCCACATGCACACAGTCATCATACCCAGAAGGAGAAAGCTTAGCATTTGAAACTGTAAAAGTTCTTGGGTTGACACAAACAGTTAATGAAGTTTCCGTGGGAGTAAATGAACAGGCCATGAATACACATAATAATTTCACCTACGATCCCTCCAATCAGGTGAGTATGGTGTCTGAAAATGTCTTAGCAGTCAGATAGTCTTATCTTTAATATTATCTAACAATTCAAGATTCTTATTTGTCCTCCTTCAACATGGTGCCTTTTTTCTTCCCTCCCTTCCTCCCTTCTGCCCTTGATTTTTAATTCCCGTCATTTTTAATTCCCTCCCTGCCTTGCTTCCACCCCTCTTCCTTCTTGTTCTTTCAACTTTTCTTCTCTCCCTCCCTCCTATCTGTTAGTTCCTCTTATTTATATCTCTTCCACTTTTCTGCCAAAATTACATTGCTGCTCACCCGAATTTGTATTTAGAGTTCAGTATTAAAAGGACCCTAAGCTGTTTGTCTCTCCTAATTTTATTCTCTCCTAAGTATTAGTCATTAGCACTTTTTTCACCATCGATATCAAAAATAAACTAAGCAGAAAAAATATGTTGTCAGGATATTCTTTGTCATTTTATTCCTAAGATATAAATACAGCAATCAAAAATAACTTTACAATGTGTCAATGATAGAAATAATTACATATTATGTGAGTATATTAATATGATTATAGATATGACCTCTTGTTTTGTGTAATACCATATTATGTCCATCTAAATTGATCCTTAACATTCCAGTGATAAAATCAGGGAAAGAAGGAAAGAAATATAATCTGTCTTTTTCCCGTCTCTGGGTGTGGTGGGGAATGAGCTGTGTTTTTCAAGAGTAGGCCACAGGTGTTTCAATTTCCACAGCTCCTTCTGTGTGCAGCAGTCTCTTTTAGATCGGATTATTATCCCCTTTTTACAATGGAGGAAACAGAATAATTTAGAATATAAAATTTCTACAGAGTGTCAACAGCGCTAATTGGCAGAACCGAGACTCAAGCTAGTGTCTAGATTTTAAAATAATGCTGCCTAACGGTGTTTTAAAATCTCCCATCATCTTCCCGTTTTCGGATTGTAGCCAGGTGAACTGGAGAGGGATTGTTCTGCATTCTACTCCACTCTTCAGGGATTTGCAAAAATGTTAATAGTTTGTTTTAAAAATTCATCATGGCTACCACATTTGGAAATTTTTGAACTATTTCAAAGGTTGTCCAGTGGTCAGAGATCAACATTCCTTTTGCTTTGTCTTCAAAGGTTTTGTTGATTAATGGTCTCAGCTTTAACCTCGGAACCAGTTTTCGCATTCAGTGGAACCAAATTTTCTTACCAACAGAGAAGATTACGTGTTATCCAGATGCTGACCTTGCAACTCAACAGAAGTGCGTTGCACGTGGGTGCATATGGGATCAGGTAATGGGAATTTTAACTCTATTTCGTGATATGTTTTCACACAGCCATTTCAAAGTGGATTTTACTATTCATTCTGCATATAGAGAGTCCCTTGTAATAAAAAATAAGAATCTGCAATAGTTAATTCATCATTTTCTTCATAAATTCTCATAAGAAACAGTTTGGTGAAAAAACAGGCTAAATAGAAGTAATAAATAAAAGTTTGCTTTCCAAACCCTCTTGACTTTATTGATAAAATATAATTTCATTGCACTTTGTTGTGCTAGCTGTGTTTAGCTGGCTCATATCTATAATATATTATACCAGTAAAATATTTATTTAATGTTATAAAAAAATTGTGTTAAAATTATTGAGAATTTAGTAACATCCACAATTATCTACATTTATATGAACTCATATGCATTCATTCTTCCTTCTTCCTTGATAAATCAGTGTACCTTTAGCCTCAAAAAATATTGGGGAACTATAGGAAAAATGTGAGAAATTAAAAAAAAAATTCTGAAATCAAGGGATCAAATAGAGAAGTTTATTTTTTTCGTTTTTCTCATATATTCCCTTCAAATTGTAGAACTTCAGTCAAATCTATTTCTTATTGGGTTGACTGTATGTATACATGCATCTAACATGTAAATGAATTTGCAGCATGATGAAAAAATTCATCCTAAACTTATAAGTGTTTTTTTTAAAGAATGCATATTTACTCAGAAAGAGAGAAGAGGAAAGGGAGAGAGAGAGAGAGAGAGAGAGAGAGAGAGAGAGAGAGAGAAAGAGAGAGGTTTTCTGGTTGAGTCCCAGATGCCTGTTACTCTCAGGGCTGAGCCAAGCTATAGCTGAGCCTTGGGACATGAGTCCAGATTAGCTATTTGATGGAATAAATTGAATATGATTTCACTGCGGACTCCCATTTTGCTAGCTATTATAAAGTTCAAATCAGCAATATATTTCCCAAATGTGAATAATGTCTTAAGCACTGAGCCAAATATCTGATCCACAAACATCTAATATATATGCGTATAAAAATTACCTTTCCCTGCACTGTTAGTTAGCATTTAAGTGCGCTACAGATTCTTGGGTCAAATAATGATTAGGCTTTTGTATTAAGATGCTTAGCATAAGGCTACTGAATTAATTATGTTGTAAATATTACTCTGTCATGTTTCTGTGATCATAGCTACTTTTATTGATTCATTCAATAGACAGTCTAATGATTGGTACAATATTCTAGGTGTTCCATGTAACTAAAATTTTTGAAAAAATCCTAATGCAATTTTCATTTTAGTACAGGACACAAAAAATAATAAGAAAATTAAATAGGATGTTAGATAAGCTTGGCAGAAGAAAATAGCAGGGAATCTGGAAGGAAAGAAACAATCTGTTGATGATTGTTTTTAAAAATAAGAATGATAGGAATGAAATACTATTCCATATGAAAGGGACTGAAGTACAAGGAAGTAAAAGAAATACGTGTAGAATGACAGATGAGGACAGGAGGTCAGTGCATACGGGAAAGAACACCAGCAAAAGATTGCAAAGACAAAGGGAAACAAAGAGTATAGGTTAATCACTTAAGCAAGCAATAGGAATATAAATCTTCCTCTGGGATAAAATGTTAATACAACGTTTTGGAAGACAAGTGACAGTGCTGAACACTATTTCAATGGACAAAGCTTGATGAGAGTGGGTCCAAGTGAGAACCAGGAGACAAAACATTAGTGAAGTAAGCAGAGTGGTGAACCAACCTAAGCCATGGCATAGCAAACTCAGCTTCTGCGTAAGGCACTGTCATCCTACCGGGGCATCAGTTCATATCTTGGCTGCTGTCTTTCTGATCCAGCTTTGTGATTATGACCTAGGAGAGTAGTAGAGTATGCCCCAAGTCCTTGCGCCATTGAACTCACACAGCATGGCAGAAGAGGCTCCTGGTTCCTGGCTCTGGACCTTCCCAACTCTGGCCCTTAGGGACATTTGGAAGTTAATCAAAGAGATGGAAAACCTCTTTCCCTGCCTCTCCTCTTGAAAACTCTTCCTTTCAAATAAAGATAAATATAAATATTTCTTTTTCTGGGAAAAAGCATATGGAACAGTAGTTAGTAAAGTCATTGAGGTTTTAGACATGAATGATGCAATTTTAATGGTATTAAGGATAATATTTTTAATATATTAGTAATGGAAAAGAGGGGAGAATTGAGAGACAAGTATACTTTAAGGCAAGGAGATGTGGAGGTGGTCACACAATAAAGTGACAGAACTAGGATAAAAGTCAGGCAATACACACTGTAATAGGGGAAGAATGGTGAGTAAATAGATGTAATAGTTATAATTTTTTTATTGGAAAGGCAGATATAAAGAGAAAAGGAGAGACAGAAATATCTTCCCTCCACTGGTTCACTCCGCATGTGGCCACAATGACTGGAGCTGAGCCAATCCAAAGCCAGGAGCCAAGAGCCTCTTCTGGGTCTCCCAGGTTGGTGCAGGACCCAATGCTTTGGGCCACCTTCAACTGCTTTCCCAGGCTGCAAGCAGGGAGTTGGATGGGAAGTGGAACAGTTGGGACATGAACCAGTGGCCATATGGGATCCTGGATTATGCAAGCTAAGACTTTAACTGCTAGGCTACTAGGCAAGGCCCTAAATATATTTAGTCCTTTGATTTTTGTTCTAGTTATTTGGTGTTTCTATGTCAGAATAACAAGAGAAAACATTTGTTGATGTTAATAACAGCGATGGACAGTTGGTGGAAAGAGAAGAAATTAAAATATTAAGTGGGAAGTGTAATAGTGACAGAAGAAACGGGGTGAAATATGATTGCATCATTAGAAACTATTGGATCTTTAGGTATCATCCAAGGAGAGTTCTATACTTCAGTGTATTCCACAACCCACAATTAATGGCAGAATTACAGATTTGCTTTGTTTGTAGAGGACAATATTTTTCCCCAAGACATGTGGTTTTGGAATTGAAAACGAGATTTATAGAAGTCATTCTTTTTCTTGAGTATTAGTTTCCAATTTTGTGTAAACTTTATCCAGTCTGAGACTTAAGACAGGATTCTTATTTTAAAACTTTGTCAGTGTATAATTGACCAATGTGAGGATTAACGAATGCTGTGGTATCCTTATAAGCAGATGAAAAGAACTCCAAGGATTGTTACAGGGCTGTTAGTGTAGGAAAAATAAAAGTTTATACGAAGTAGAAAGAAGCACGGGATAAAAGTTTAAGAACGGTGGCCTTATTTTGTTTAAATCAACATGACATGTTTTTCTCATTTGAGTTGAAAACATTGCTTTTGATCCTCTTGATGCATATATATGTAATCAAAACATAAATGTCTCGCATGACGCTTCAGTGTATGGTGTCTCACCGTATGATATACATTTTCTGTTGTGATTGGTATTTCATTTTAGTACTAACCTATAAAATGCACACATTAAATCATGTTAGTTTATACACACACGCACACACACACACACATATAGGAGTTGAATGCTATAATCTCACAATTTCTGGCAATGTCTGTGTGCTGTCATTTTAGGACACAGTAAACTTTCAGGAGCCTGAATGCTATCTCCCTGTAGACCACAACCCTTATTCAGTGACCTCAATCCAGTATTCACCGACGGGTATAACAGCTGATCTCCAGTACAACGCTGCAAGTGCCCGAGTAACTCTACCTTCTGTACCCATTTCAACACTTCGTGTGGAGGTGAAATACCACAAAAATGAAATGGTGCAATTCAAGGTATGCTTGCAATAGATCGTTCCTTCCTTGGTGTTGATGTGTTTTGACAGAAAGAAGCAGCCCTTTCTCCATGCTCCACTATAGATACAGTAGGAAAAAGAAGAAGAAGAAAAAAGAGCTATTTGTGCCATTCACTTTACTCCATATCTGACCCTCCCCAAACTACAAAGAGACCAATATGAGGATGTATCCTGCTCAACTATGAAAATAATATTAAAAAGAAAAGAAAAAATGAAAAATAAAGCATTCTATAAAACACATTCTATAAAACACACAAGGCAAAATTAGAAAAATGGAGAAGTACAACTATAATAATAATACAAAATTTATGAATTATTCCAAGGCTTCACCATTTTTTGAGACAAAGATTTTACAAAAATTAGATGTTTGGGTCTTTATCATAATGTTAAAGTTAATATCAGCTTGATGAATGTGATTCTATAAAACTGCACAGTTTATATTGACTTTTTGAAAGGTTACTGGTACTTGCTCATATATATATATAATCAAGTGTGTATAATTATTCATAATAAGGTGTATACAAAAAGCATTAAATAGAAAAATGAGCAATTAGAGTTATTAGAATGATAAATTATAGAATAACTCATATAGAAAAGTTGATTGCCTCAAATTGTATGCTGAAAAAATTTAGACTGAGTTGCATGAAAAAAGAAATCAAACATTTATAGAATAAAATTTAGCAGCGTTTTTGGCTAATAAATATCTTTCAGAGCACAGATCCAAGATTGAATAAATCTCACTGATAAAACTCTACACTTTTTAAAAGATTTACTTATTTTCTTATCGTAAAGTCAGTTAGACAGAGAGGAGGAGAGACAGAGAGGGAGATCTTCATCCAATGATTCGATCCCTGTGACCATGATGGCTGGAGCTGAGCTCTGATGGCATTCTCGCATACGACTTAATCACAGTGCCACACTAAAAAGGAAACAGGTGAGGAAGGAGAGAGGAAGGGATGAGGGAAATATCATTATATTAATAGAATTTTAACTACAAACCATAGTGAACTTGTTAAAAACTAATTATTTTTACATAAAAATAAAACAAAGTATGTTTTAATATAATTTCATGAAAATAATTTTCTGGTGTGGATTTAACATAATGCACTCGAACTCAGTCAAGAAATGAGTAAGATTTCTTATTCACAGAAAAATAAGGCTGGAAATTAAAATTTCCTAAAACCAAAGAAAATATGAAGATCTAAAGAAATCAAAGTGTGAATATTGAATAATCATATAGAAAGCAGCTCCTTCTTATCAGAAATAAAATACAGTCATGAATGACTTAAGTAGGAAGACCATTCCAGAGACTGTATGGCTAGACAATGTTGTCATGGCGCCAACAACAGTCAACAATCCTAGACTTTAAGACATTGCTATACAAGATGCCCTATTGCACCACCATCATAAATGCCATAAACAACATTAGGTGGGAAGAAATGAAGTTAACCAGTTAAAAGCAGGCTTTTAAAACATGTAATGAGTTCATGTTAGAAGATGCATTAGTGGAACTATTTATTAGTACAACAAATACAGTACTTTTCTAAAAACTATCAAGAATTAAAAAATAATAATTCTTACCCAAATGCCATTGCTTCTAAAACATTGCTGAAGAAATAGACATGAATGAATATAAAATAACATTAGCACTTGTTTTAGAATAATATATATGACAAAAAATGATAGAATAACTTCTGTGTCTAGTATGAAATAAACAATTATCGCATATCTATCAAATGGAATATTTAGCCAGTGAGTATTTGCTTGTGATTTTTTCATTATATGGAAAATGAATCACAAGTAATTTTAAGTAGGCATAATACTGAATGTCAATGTGATGTCATTATAAATGTGTGTTTGTAATTCCACACAAGTGTGTGAGGTATTCTAATGATTACATGGGAAGCAATTCTAAATATGCTTATTTGAAGCACTGTTTGAATGACTTTAGTATTTTCATGCTGTTTTAGCAGACAAAACCATACTTATTTTGATCATTTCTGTACGACAGATTTTTGATCCCCAAAATAAGAGATATGAAGTTCCAGTGCCATTAGACATCCCAGCCACTCCAACCAGCAGCCAACAAAACAGACTGTATGATGTTGAAATCAAAGAAAATCCTTTTGGCATTCAGATTCGACGGAGAAGCACAGGAAAAGTCATGTAAGTGATAGAAATGTTTCACATGTAGTTTTCTTTTTTTTTTAAGTCTTGGGAAGGAAATTAATGATTATGAAATCTTTCAATATGCTAAACTCTTTCATACTAAAAGCTCATAACTTTGTGGTATTATCTTTGTGTTAAATAACTGAAAATTTAAAATTTGCTAAATTAGGGGTCAGGTGGCGTGCCCTAGCGGTTAAAGTCCTTGCCTTGAACGCACCGGGATCCCACATGGGCGCCAGTTCTAATCTTCGCAGCCCCGCTTCCCATCAGCTCCCTGCTTGTGTCCTGGGAAAACAGTCAAAGCCTTGAGACCCTGCACCTGTGTGGGAGACCCGGGGGAGGTTCCTGGTTCCTGGCTTCGGATTGACACAGCGCTGGCCGTTGTGGTCACTTGGGGAGTGAATTATTGGATGGAAGATCTTCTTCTCTGTCTCTCCTCTCTGTCTGTCTGACTTTGCAATAAAAATAAATAAATCATTGAAACAGAAAAAATTTTAAAAATACATTATATATAACAAAGTTCCTCACATACAGCAATTGCATAAATACAAATCAAGATGAAAGCCATTGAAAGTTGTATTTGGTTTCGAAATGAAAATATTTATTACATTTAAAGTTCATTGTGGAGTTGATTTTATCTGATATGTAGAATAAATGTATTGTGATTATTTCATGGGGCAGGATAATCAAGATTTAAGTTCCTGGGTAAATAATGTATTAGCTTCATTTTTGAAAGCGAGAGAGAACAGAGAGAATGAAATATTTTTTTGCAACTTCACAAATGTCTACAATGGCTGGATCTGGGCAAGGTTGAAATCAAGATTCTAGAACTCCATGTGTGTTCCTGACTTATCTGGTATGATTCCAAGTACCAGGCCCATTACCCGTTACTTTTCTGAGAGCGTGAGCTGGAAACCCCATTAGGAGTACCAGAGGCAGATTCAACGTTACTTCAAGATTACTGACGTACGGAGTGCCAGTGAAATGGACAGCAGTTTAGTGCGCTTGGCACAACACCTTCCCCTAGTTGTATTATTTCAGAAAATACTTGTCAAAAGAAAACATGTGAGATAATAATCATGTTGTGGTTCACTATTCACATTCAAGATGTGATGCTATAGTCCTTAATGTTGCTAAAATAACATGGACTGAAGTATTTATTTATTTTTTTTTCATTTTGACATCTTGGAAAAATTATTCATGTAGGGAAATCATTGATTTTTCTGATCACTTAAGAAAATTATTGTTATTTATTATACAACTTTCTGTATTTTTGTAATAACCTACTTATTTCATTTTGCTTTTTAGTTGGGATTCTTGTCTGCCTGGTTTTGCTTTTAACGATCAGTTCATCCAAATATCTACTCGCCTGCCATCACAATACATCTACGGTTTTGGAGAAGTAGAGCACCCAACATTTAAGCACGATCTAAACTGGCATACCTGGGGCATGTTCACAAGAGACCAGCCTCCTGGTGTAGGTACCAACATTGGCCTGGCCCTTAGGCTAGTAACAATGTCACTAGGACCCAACCAGCTTCTGTAGGCCTGTATTTAAGTGTTTAAGTGTTTAAGTCAGTGATTTCCAGAAACACAAGAGATTTCTAGAAAACAGAAACAGAACTTATCTTAAGGTGAAATTTGGAGGAGAGGATACATAATTTACCTGACACGGAGAAACCGGGTTTTGATCCAGTTGCTTCACTGTTTTGGCTGATTAGTAAAGGCAAATCGATTCAGGATTCTTCGTCATGTCTATAGTTCTTCCCAGTTTTTGGAGAATAACAGCCAAGGTTTTCCATTGATTTTTCACTTCTTAAGGAATGATTTGGTTTCAACGTTTTCCTTCATAAGTCACAGCTACAGTTGTGTGTTTTTAGTTTGCTTCTTAATAAATATATACATATATATGTATGAAAACTACCAATTAGGTTTGTATGCTACTCTTTATTTGAACATATGTTGTGAATTTTTTTTTCTGAATTTCAGTACAAACTGAATTCCTATGGGTTTCATCCTTACCACATGACCCTGGAAGATGATGGCTATGCTCATGGAGTTCTGTTACTGAACAGCAATGCGATGGGTAAACTCACCATTTGTTGAATTTATCATATTGTAGATATGATAAATTATTATATACAGATAAATACATAACCATATTTTTGAATTTTCAGATGTTACATTTATGCCAACTCCAGGACTAACATATCGTGTCATTGGAGGAATCCTGGATTTTTATATGTTTTTGGGCCCAACTCCAGAAGTTGCAACACAACAATACCATGAAGTATGCCTGAATATTTCATTTGTAAAATCATATTTTTTTCATGATAAAAATAATTATCTTGGTTAACAAACAATTTTTTTTTAAAGGTAATTGGCCGTCCAGTGATGCCTCCTTACTGGGCTATGGGATTCCAACTGTGTCGCTATGGCTACAGAAACACTTCCCAGGTCCAGGAGGTCTATGAAGGGATGCTCAATGCCAGCATTCCATATGTATGTATATCATTTCAAAAGACGATGTGAAATTGCAATTTATGAGAATCAGAATGATTAGGTTATGATCTAATAACAGTGCTTAGTTTTCAATTAGCACATTAATTCTTGGGTGTGAGGTTTTTCACATAATGCATTCACATACTTATGAAAGAGAAGTTTTAACAACATTCCTTCTCTTTTCTCCCAAGATCTATGATCCTGATTCATCTTCAGAAAGTCATCACATGGTTGCATTTTATTCATGAATTTTGGGTTTCTTAAGTAACCAGACATATTATATACACTCTTTTTATGTTAGAGAAGAATTCAGAGCATTCTATGTGGATTGATTAGACAAATTACAGCAAAGACATTGGAGATAAAACTGAGTGCTGAGATAAAATTGATAGCTTAGTAACCTGAAATATAAAATAAGCGGTTTTGCAAAAATGATAACTCAATGTTCTGAAAACTAACTCTTCCTTGGTCCACAAAGAGCAAATCTTGCAGTTGTATTATTTTTCAAGCAAAATTAAGAAATCGTGCATATCGTCTTGATAACACTTAAATATTGGAACTAGAATTCTTGGTATGCAAGAGCTTATGCTCAGAATACTCAGAATAAATCACAAAGCATTATTATTTGTAATATAATTAATATAATTCAAAGTTTAGAATATGTTATGTGAATTATTTGTACATGTTGATACAGAAATATACAAATGAAAGTATATTGTAAAGGATAGGGTTTCCATTACAAGATCGACTACATCACCAGTACAACAATTATAAGAAATCAAAATTGATGTCAGTTAAAGAAAATACATACCATATTTTTGAGACCCCGTCATAAAGTCAGTATTCATCCATTTAAATGTGTTTGCAACACTTATTTATAAGCAATACTTTGCTTATTTATTAGAGCAAGGTTGTTATGCCACAAATGATTTTGGCTGATAAAACATAAACACCATAATTGATAGATTTGCCTATATTTATTTTTTGCCAGTAATGAGCTTATGTAAAATTATCTCACATTCACTTTAAATTTTTCCAAATGGAGCAATGTATCTTACTGTAATTGCTGTTTTCTGATTAGCATAATTATCCTAAATCCTTTTATCCTGTTCTTACTTGTAACATTCGAAAATCACGTAAAAATTCTTATTTAGAAGAAGTTTCAGTTGAAACAAATATCGCTTAGGAAAGAGAACATTTAAACAGAGTAGTTCTTGTCTTTTTCCATCTTTAAATGATGAACTTTTTGAGCACCATATTACTTGATTACTTCAATTTTAGGGTCAAGTGTGTATGAACTAATACTTTAACACTGCTGTCACTTTCCAAAGTATCATGGAGGGTAATGCATCATGTTTTCGTGGTTCTCACCTGCTTCTACAATTCTCATGTATTCCAGGATGTTCAATACACAGATATTAATTACATGGAAAGACAATTAGACTTTACAATTGGTTATGAATTCCGTGAGCTTCCTCAGCTGGTTGACAGAATAAGAGCAGGAGGGATGAGATATATTATTATCCTGGTCAGTATGTGTATTTTATCAAATACTATTTTGGTTTTATTAATTCTTCTACGATGCATGGGGAAGTGTTTGAATGGAAAAAATTGTAATTGGTGGGCCCTGCACAGTAGCCTAGTAGCGGATATCCTTGCCTTTCATGAGCCAGGATCAGCTCAGCTCCGGCTGCAACAGCCGTTTGGGGAAAGAATCAGCCGATGCAAAATCTTCCTCTCTGCCTCTCTGCCTCTCTTTTGTTCCCAGTAAAAATAACTAAATCTTAAAAGAACAATGTAGCTGGCTTCTATTCTCAAATCAAATTCATTCTCCCATTACAATTCCATTTTGTTTACCTGGACAATTGTTCTGTGCTTGACAATATGCTTACAAATATTTGTTAAAGCTAAATGTCTACGGCACAGTTCTTTCTGGTTTTCACTTAGGCTACTAACTCAACTCTTTAAAGACATGATCACAAAGTGATGATAGATAGCTTTTTTTCTTAAGATTGATTTATTTTTATTTGAGTGTCAGAGAGGGAGATATCTCCCATTCACTGGTTTACTTCCCAGTGGCAGGAATTGGGTCCAATTGAAGCCAAGACTCAGAAGCTTCTTCCAAGTGGGTACAGGGGCCCAGGGATTTAGGGAATCTGCTACTGCTATTTCCAGCACAGTGACAGGAACTGGGATCATAAGTGGAGCAGCTGGAATTGGAACTGACTTATGTGTGGGATGCTGGAACCACAAGCAGAGGCTTCCTCTATTAATCGATGCACCAGCCTCTGATAATAGAGTTTTCTATTCCAAACCATTTATCAAATAATTGTGTGGGTTCACCTCTGATGTTTTTCATCCTTAAAAAAAAAGGTCCTCATTGAGTGATATAGTGGGGAGAATATTCTTTCAATGTGTTGTGGAAAGTAAGCTGTGCAACCAGTACTCACATTGAAGAAATTAAAACAAAACAAAGCAATAATGTCATTTAAAATAAAAATTAATGTGTTTATTCAGTTGTTAGACTTACTTCTTTCAAGAAATTAGGATGATAATCTATCCAGAGCACTATATTTGTGCCGATTAACAATTTCATGAAGAATGCAATGGAGATGTAAGAATGGAAAATGAAGTTGATCAGCAGCAAGCCAATGTTTGTAGTTTTGCTATCTGTGTACTTTTTCATTTTTAATTTCAGGACCCAGCAATTTCAGGAAATGAAACAGAGCCTTATCCTGCATTTGAAAGAGGGGAAGAAAAGGACGTGTTCGTCAAATGGCCTAATACCAATGATATTTGTTGGGCAAAGGTATTGAATTGGTATTTCTGAACTAAAATAAGTTGTAAAATGGGTTTTATTGAAGACATATATTTCATTATAAAGCATTAAATACATATTTGGAGGGATATACAGAAAATGGACTTTTTAATAACATAGTATTCCATACTCTTGGGATGAAACAAGTGTCATACACACAAAAGAGTCATACAAATCATACTGATATATTGCTTTTTAAAAAATGTATCTTGTTACATTTTAGTTTGTTTTGTTGCTTTTGTGAAACTTCTATTAGTACTATCAGTACTTACTATTCTGTATTGTAAGAATCATTGAATCAATTGTAATTCTCTCTTTTTTTTTTAGCATATCTCCATTTTAAGATATATTAATTATTAAAATTATTAAAATACACTAATCAGGGTTCTTCATTAAGAACAACTGTACAAGGGATTAAAAATAGACGTTAGAAAACGGGAAAAAAACAGGAAAAAAATGGGCTTTCAGTCCCAACAATTGTAATTCTCTAAGGAGCATTGAATTAACCATAACTTTTGTCAAAAGTTGTACTTACATTCCTAACGAGCAAAGAATGTAGCCCATTATGTTTGATGTAAGAAGTACTATTCAGGCCACAAGTACACAAGTCTTTTGATTGACTTTTATGAAATGTAATCAAGAAACAAACCATACAGTCATAGTTAGATTTTTAAAAATCTCAATTTGTGACGCATAATTAAATATAATGTGGTATCCTTATTGAACCTTAGAACCAAATTTAGACATTACTTATGAAAGTGGTAGAATTCAATAATCTATATGTCTGTGCATTAGTTAATAATTATCAGTTATTTTTACAAATTGTGTTACGGTTACCAGATTTGTTAGCTGTGAAAGGAGCTGAGTGAAGCATACACACAGATTCTGATAACAGTTTTCACAAATTTTCTGTCAAATGTTAAAATATTTCAAAATAATATACTAAAAATAATTCAGAGAAACAATGACAAAAGCAATGAGATGTATTAACAAACATGTAAGCTGAGAATTCCTTTCCTTCTTCCTCTGTCCATATTTCTGAATATTTCCTCAGATTCTGCTCTCTATTCCATTTTGTTGGAATACTATTTCCTATTGTTCAGTAGAATTTGTTGAATATTTTACATTTAATTTTTTTATTTATAGAAGCTGAACAAACATCACAGAATTCACGGCACGAATCTAGGTGTGCGGTGATACTCCTCGCTCTGCTGTCCCTCCCACCAGAATTCCCCAGTTGGCCCAACACTGTATCCTCCGTTAGTCCTCGCTGCTTTTTCTTTTTTATTTTAATTTTTAAAGTGGAACGATTTGAATTCCATTAGCAAATTTAGGTCAATACCCCATTAAATGAAAATCCAACTGATAGCTGCTAGGAAAACAAACAGAAAAACAAAACCACAAAAACACTGCTGATCCTTAAGAGTAAATAATAGCAAACCATAAAATGTGAATCTCGGTCATATGGATTACCTGTTTTGTACTCTTTATTAGCTTCAACACATCAGAGAAAGCATATGATCTGTGCCTTCTGAGTGAACTCTTACAACCACGAAAGAGCACAATCTGAACATTTCTCAGATCTGAAAATAGATGTACTATCCAGTTATCCCACTACTTGTAATATATCCAAATGAAATTAAATCAGTATATATATACTATGTAATACTACTCTGTCATAAAGCATAATGAAATTCTGTGTTTTGCAACACAAATGGATGCAACCAAAAGCTGTTTTCTTAGTAAAATAAACCAGCACCCTGCCCAAGATTATTTTAATTATGTATGTAAGACTGTGACTTCTACACTATAGACCCACATCCTCAGCTCTAGCACCATTGTGCTGTTCTGTGTGTTTCCTGTTGAACTGGAGAGCAAGCTGACAGTCATGAAGAGATGGTGGGAAGGTTGAGGGAATGAGGACTTGCTGCCATCCGAGTCAGTAGAATACGTTGCCAAGCATGTCATTATTCAGTAAGGTCTTAGTATCTTTTAAACAGATACTGCTTTTGAGCTCTAAATCCTGGAATAATTCCAGAAACAGTTCAGATATACGTCACTGAAATCAATCTGGAGTATGCTTTTCATATCATTTCACAGACAAAATTTTATTTATAGATGTCACATTTTAAATTGCTAATTCCACAAAATGTTGTGATTTCTTTTCCAACATGCCATTTTAAACTTAGTGTGGAAAATCAGGAGTTAGTAAACTGTACAGATACGAGAAACAACTGAAACCAATATTTGCAAGGACAAAGATGTGGCTATCTTGAAGCTGTGCCTTGGGTCACATATTCCTTTAGGCTTCATTACATCTCAGTTCTGATGAACATATTCTTATTTTCCCATTTTTATTTCTTGTAGGTTTGGCCAGATTTGCCCAACATAACAATCGATGAAACTCTGACTGAAGATGAAGCTGTTAATGTAGGTTTATGTTTCTTAATTATGTAACCACAAGAAATTAATTCAAAAGTGTAATTTAAATAGTGATCATTTCGGTTTCAATACTTTCCTTAAAAAAGTAGGATTATTTAAGTACTTTACATCAGGTCATATTTTGATCAAGTTCATCTATTTCCTAAATATCAAACTGCATAATGATTATTATGATTGTATATTTCATGTTATTTATTATACATAATATTACATATTATGTATTAACATATATATTAACAATAACACTTCATATGAGATCCAGTATGAGTAGCAATAACACTTAATATGAGATCCACTTTCTTAAGTGTTTAGATGTACAACACAATATTTTACACTAGATTATTACATCATGTTATCCTCCAGTTCTGTGATGGTCATTATATGACTGTTACATTTTATTTAACATAATATCTTCCAGGTTAATAAGTAAAAGCAGGATGAAGCATGTTTTGTATAATGAATAGGGAAGTGGAAGAATCAGACATCTTTTATTTAAAGATTTATGTGTTTATGCGCATGGCAGAGTTTCAGAGAGATCTTCCATCTGCAGACTCACTCGCCAAAGAGCTGCCGACAGCCACGACCAGGCAGTCTGTGAAGCTGCTTAAGTCTGGCTTTTCTGGATGTAAACCTGAGTTTTGTGTTCGTAGGCCTCCAGAGCTCATGTAGCATTTCCAGATTTCTTCAGGAATTCCACAGCAGAGTGGTGGACAAGGGAAATTATTGATTTCTACAACAACTACATGAAATTTGATGGCTTATGGATTGTAAGTAAATTTTTTAAAAAATGATCTATTATTTTTGTGTAATGATTATGCAAAATTCTCGTTTAACTCCAAAAAATAATCAGCAAAATATTTTTGTATGAAAGCAAGTCTTTTTTTTTTTTTAATAAAGCTTCCTTATGCCAAAGGTTATTAAACTAGATTCAACATTCCAGTTTAAAAATAGAGGTCTTTCTTAGACATTTTCAATTGGAGCAAAGAACCAGAATGCTTTTTCTATTTTAGCAATTAATAGGTACTTAAAACTATTTAAGTTTATATTTAATACACAAATGACTGCATATTAAAAGCCTTTTGAGCAAAAATAACAAATTTTAATGAATTTCAGAACAAATGACTTTCAATTTTCTTCAAGATGCTTCTAGTGAAATTTTAGTAATATAATTTAGAAATCACATTAATCAAATAAAGATAGCATTTAAAGGAAGTTGCATTTGTAAGTTTATAAACCACACTTATTTTTCAGAAAAATTAATGGGACATATGCTTTTTTTGATGTACGTACATACTTTTAATAATTTTTTCAAATTTGTCCTGATAGTATAGTGATCCTGTGAAGATAAACTATTTTAGGTGAGAGGAAACAACATTTAAATGGTAACTAATTTGTGTATATGGAGTATAATCCCTTTTTATATTACTGGTGATATTCAAAGTTACATATTCATTAGCGACACTCTGGTTTTCTGTGTTTGTAAACTATCTGTGTGGTTTTAGCAATAAAAGCAATTAATTTTGGGCTCTAGTACTTTTGGGAGGTGCAGGTGGCATTAAAGCATGCACATTCATAATTTTAATTTTTGTCTTTGAAACTTAAAGATGTACGTTTATATTTACAGTTTATAATACAGGGAATGTGTGACATTTTATGTGTCTCAAAATGAGGAATTGATTATAAAATTTAAGATATATGAGCTATATTCAGGTTTTTATTGCAATTTTGCTGCATTTTATTTTTATAACATACATAATATTTTTTAAATTTCAAAAAATTCATGTACTGTTCACATTGGTTATTTTTCAAATATAAGCTCTCTATAATAGTTTTTGATCACCTTTCTCTGTTTTCAGGATATGAATGAACCATCCAGTTTTGTGAATGGAACAACTTCCAATGTGTGCAGAAATGATACACTAAATTTTCCACCATATTTCCCAGGTACAATATTGTGCAATGTCTTTGACATTGACACATTAATATTAGTATCATCTGTCAGTTTGTATATACCAGTGATGTAGAAGTTGTTAATCATATTTCCAATTTTCATTACTTTTCCAAACATTGGGCCATAGTTTGATCCATTTCCAATACAATGTATTCCTGTGCAGAGTGGAAAATAATTCCAGGAACAATATTATATCTATATGAAAATATTTTAAAATTATTTTAATTTGTGAGTTTAATTTTCTTATACTTTGCCACAATTTGAAATTTGTAAATATATTTTTTAAGATAAAAATGAAAATCTTCAAAATTATGTTTAGGTAGGAGCATGTTGGTACAGAGTGCCTGGTGTGAAGCTCAGGGACCCCCGTTCCAGCCAGCTTCTTGCTCTCAGGTGCACCGGGGGACGCGCGTGATGATGGACTTGCTTGTCCCGGTCACTCATGTAGGTGACTGAAATTGAATTCTGGTCTCCTGGCCATGGTGTGACCTAGCGGTTAAGGAATGGACCGCCATGTAGAAGATCTTTTTGTCTGTCTCCATATAAAATAAAAAATGAAAATTAATACACAAAAACAATAAAAATATTTTTGTAAATTTTTGTTGTTGGTAGGTACAAATGAAGGAAAAGTAACCACTTCTCCATGAACTGAGAGAGAAGGGGCTGCTGTGCAGAATGCATCCTGCTTCTCTGAAATGAACAGAAAACATTTTATTATTAACATAGAGTGACAGTTATTAACATGCGCTTGGAAAAAAAGACATCTTGAAATGAGAAAAAAATGAATCAAAAGCTTTTTTTTTTACATTTATCTTGCTCTTAATTTCAAAGATTTATACAAGTAAATATATCTTAGGAAGTCTGCTTAGTTGATATTTCCCTTCCAATGGATAAAGTAGGACGCACTTGAGAGTATTTCAGGCTTTCATTGATACAAAAGGTTATGTTAGGTTTCCAGTTTCCAGTTCAGTTTTTTTCCTTACATCTATCATGAACAAAGCATCCTAAAATTCAGTAATAATTTCCAAACAATGATTAATATTGTATTAGAACAATAATTCCAATAATCTCCAACGTGAGATGGGGAGTTTTATGCTGCACTGATGTTTCTCGTGTATTCTCTCCAGAACTCACGAAGCGGACTGACGGGCTGCATTTCAGAACGATGTGCATGGAGACGGAGCACATCCTCAGTGACGGGTCTTCCGTTTTACATTATGATGCGCACAACCTCTATGGATGGTCACAAGCAAAGCCCACTTATGAGTAAGCCACGTTGGTCACTGTCCTCTTTGGCGATATATAAAGCTTTTGTATGTTGACATTTCATGTAACATTTGGGACCTGACTTGGGAGCAGCTAGGATCCAGCCTTTGCGGCCGTTTAGGGACTGAACCAGAACGTAGAAGATCTTTTTCTCTGTCTTTTTTTCTATCTGTACATCTTCCTTTCCAGTAAAAAAAAATTAATAAATAAATAAAAAAAACCTTTAAAATCTTTTTTAAATGTTATAATGCAGTTTAACAGGGATATTACATGTTTATTAACTATAATTGAAACAATCTGCATGATCAATACTCACCGTTTAGAACATTATAAAAAATAAGGTGTTTCAAAAGACTAAGAATGTTCATTTGGTTAATTATATAATGTATACTACTAATGTTGACATGGCTTATATTCATTTTTCAAATGTCTTAAAATCACTTTGTATCACTCCCAAGAGGTTTTAATAGTGCCACAAGACTCAGTTACAAAGCACTAATTGTCGTAAGAATCAACATAAGCTGCATAAATCAGACATATTTTTCTCATCCAATTGTCATGATTACAAATATTTGAAGAAAATAGCCTTGTTTAAAAATTCTAAATACCTTTTCCTCCATCTCAGTGCCTTGCAGAAGACAACTGGCAAAAGAGGCATAGTTATCTCCCGCTCTACATATCCCACTGGTGGACGATGGGCAGGTCACTGGCTTGGGGACAACTACGCACGATGGGACAATATGGACAAATCAATCATTGGTATGGGAGAGTGGCCTTCTTCTAGCCATTCTTTAGAGTTTTCTGTTTACTATCCATGTATGCTGTTGCTAGTTCAAGTAGCTGATAACTCTTCAAAAGTGTGCTTCTGTCAGTGTGTTTTAGGAATCATAGCACCTTAAAAATCCATTGAATCAAAGAATATCAATGATGCTTTGGCAGGAGCCAGTGCTGTTGGCTTATTTTTTTTTTTAATGGTTTCATTATTTTTTTTTCTCTTGGGAAAGAGAAGATGTAGGATTACAAAGCAAAGGAGACCAATGTAAGGATTTTAAGGCATAAACATCATCACAAAAAGATGCTAAAGAATGAAATAGTTCCAGACAAAAGCTTGAGGGATGTTTGAAAATGGTTGCCTACACTACATATACAACTGACATTTACACTCTGAGATCTGACTATTGCTTCTAACTCCTGTCTACACACCTGGAGAACATTACATTTTGTATCTAATACTTCTGGAATTTCTTGATTGCTTGATAGCAGAGGTTTAACCTTGGGACTACAAAGTTTTTAAAAGCATATGTTTGCAAAAAAAAATCAGAGAGGAAGTAGGTGGGAGGGCTGGAGACAGAGGTGGAGTATGTGTGGGGTGAGAAGTATTAGATTATCATAACTGTATTCATGAAATGCATTAAATTCGTTTTAGTTATACAAGTTTTCAAAATACTAAAAGGCATAATGATTTTAAAAAAGAGGTGGATAAATGTGTTTCATTTCCTGTCTCAAGAATTAGAATGAATAGATTAAAAAGCCACAATGTTCATAAATGTGATTATAATAACTAAGAAAACTATGTTAGTAGCATGCAAAATATTTCACTCAAAGGTAATAGTAGAATGCATTCTCGTTAATAAAGGTAGAACATGCTACAATACAGGAAATAGTCATTTTAAAATCTTTCCCTAAATTTTTTAGGTATGATGGAATTCAGTCTTTTTGGGATATCATATGTAAGTAATACTGGGTTTTGTTTTACATTCATAAAATATGATATAAACCATTCAAAATGCATTAAATATAACAATGTCTTTTAGACTGGAGCAGACATCTGTGGTTTCTTCAACGATTCGGAGTATCACCTCTGCACACGCTGGACACAGCTCGGGGCGTTTTACCCGTTTTCAAGGAATCACAACATCGCCAACACCAGAGTATGTCATCTCTGCACTTAATTTCTTTTTCATCAATCATGCTTAGAACTTTGGGAATAGAATGCGTTTTGTTGTACTGATTTCCAGATCAGTGTTTTGAATCTACCTCTTCATTGGTAACTTCTAAATGCATCATTTATACATCACACCCATGTAGTCTAAAATGACAGAATCTAATACTATGCAGTAAGAAGGCCAAAGAGTACCTAAAATCATGGAGATTTCTGAGGGTGTCACTATTGAAGGGATCGTTACGAAGGCCTGGATGAAGTGTCATTTGAGCAGATATTAGAATCAGAAGAGCAATCAAGGTAAATCTCCTGAGGAGAATTCCAGGTGGGAAAAATGTGAAGCTCTCCAAGATGTTAATGTGTTTGGAGATTTAAGAAATGTGAACAAATGAGAGGAGCAGCGTTGTGGCGTCTCCGTTCCTGACTCGGGTACAGCTGACGGCCTGGGAAGAGCAGTGGGAAACGCACAGCTGTTTGGACCCTGGTTGACGTGACTCCTGGCTCTGGCCTGGCCCAAGCCTGGCTTTTGTGGTCATCTCTGGGCAGGAGTGGCCGACGGGAGATCTCTCTCCTCTTTTAGTAACTCTTTAAAATAAATGTTTTTTTTTTTTAAAGGAGGAGGAAGAGAATGAAGGAATATTTTTTAAGAGAAATATATAACATGAAATTTTCCTGTTGTTTTAAATATGAGTTAATATTGCATTTAGTGATGTACATTTTAGAAGACAGTCATCATATATCAGTATGTTTAAATGAAACACCAGTGCAGCCAATAGGCCACAGCTGCTGTTATTGCCTCTGTTCTGTTACTTGCCTTTGCAATCAGTAGTAAATAAATCATATATTTCTTAAACATTTTTGCCTATTCTAACATGAGATACCAGTGTTAACAGAACTTCTTATTCCTGAAATTGACGAAAGGAGGAAATTTCAGAAACAGGACAAGAGTTCTAAAAGACCCCGGCTCTGCTGACATGAATAAAAATATTTCTCATTGAAATTACACAGTAGCTTTGATTATACTTCTGGTACAAATTAGTATGTTAAGCATGACTGTTATTTCTTAACCAATATGTGTACAATAGCTTATGGGCTACAGGCTTCTGAATGATTTTTACTTTTTGACCTGAAAGGTGCATTTCAGAGCAGTGTGAGTGAGGTGTGTTATTTTCTGTCATTCAATGTAAGATCGCTTCTCCCTCTACACTACCAACTCAGTGCCCCATGCTCCTTCTTTCTCCTGCACACGGAAGGTGCCAGAACTCTGTGCTGAGCTGGGCAGGGCTGTGCGTTTCAGTTCACCTTTCTGCTATATAGCATTTCATGTTCTTTTTTTCTAAGAATTTTAGCTTCTAACACTGAATATCTCTAAAACTGATATAAACTACACTCTGAATGTACTGAATCAAGTCATAGGCCTAGCTTGTATTAGCTTATTAAAATATGAATGCTATGTTTTCTTTCTAATATGCAGTAGGAATAGTACTGCTTAAGGATTTCTGAGCAAGGCGCTTGCTGCAAGACAACGCATTAATATAATTTCCTACATTTTATTTTCTGAATAAACATATGCTCTCAAGTTATCACTAAAAAAACCACAAGGTTTATGACTAGTTAATTTTCATGTTTCAGAGACAAGACCCTGTTTCCTGGAATGAAACATTTGTTGAAATGGCAAGAGACATCCTCAATGTCAGATACACTCTTTTGCCCTTTTTCTACACACAAATGCATGACATCCATGCCAATGGTGGCACGGTGATCCGACCCCTAATGCACGAGTAAGTACAGAACAGCTGTTTTTCCTACCACAAAGAGATAGCTTCCTCTGTTTGTCTCTTACAGTATTTTATAGTTCAACATAGACCATTTTAGACTAGAAATATTTTGTTGTTGGTTTAGCATACACTAAGTTTACAAAAATAAACTTTGAGGAAGACTTGTGGCACCGATACCCAAATTGGATGTCCTTTAGTGTTCCAGCTGCTCCAATTCCAGTCCAGCTCCCCGCTAATATGCCTTGGAAGGCAGTGGAAGAGGTCCCCAATGTTTAGACCTCTGCACCCTCGTTGAAGTCCTGGGTGAGCCTCTGGGCTCCCAGCTTCAGCCTCGTGCCATCCTGGGCTCTGCAGCCCTTTGGAGAGCGACCCAACAAATGGCAGATAATCTCTCTTTCCTCCTCTCCCTGGACCTCTTTCAAATAAATAAATTAACCTTAGAAAGCATTTATAGTAATGTTAAACAGTAAACTTTAAAAGAAATATAAAAATTAGCCTAAAAACAATCTATCATTAGCATTTCTGAATTAAAAAATTAAATTATTACTTAAAATAATAATCTTAAATAAATAAGATATGCCATTCATTAGTCATCAAATTTATATACATAAATACATTGAATATTTGCAAAAATTCCTGGAAATAGGTCATGTTACTCCTCATAATTTCCTTAATTGATATTTATTGCAGTTAAACAAATCTACCAAATACTTATACTAAAATTCTTTTGACCTATTCCTTAAGTGTTTTGAAATAGTTTCTCTAGAGCAATTTGCACATTGGGAAGTTGATTTTATTTTGAGCTTCCAAATTTAAACTGAGTGAGTAGGCGTTTATACTGTCAGTTAAATATAACATTACAGTGTCTGGGTTGTTTTCCCAGCTATATTCCTGACTCCAGAGTTCAGCTAATATAGACCTTGGACAAAATTCTGGTAGTGCAAGCAGTTGTGTGCCAGCAACCACTGTGAGAAACTTGGCTCTGCTCTGGCTCCTGCCTCTGACACCGGCCATCCTAGTCTAGGCATTGTAGCTAAGGAAGTGAACTAATTGATAAGGCGTTTTCTCTCTCTCTCTCTCTCCCGCTCTTTCTGTCTGTATTTTTGCCTCTCCATCTCTCAAATAAATACAATTAGTAATAATTTTACTTAATAGAGAACAGGTTAAAAGATTGACTGATACAGGTTAAATTTGTACATGCTACAAAAACAAAGTGCAGAATAAAACATCAAAAAAAGAAAGACAAGATCATTTTTTTTGAGCAGCCTGTATTAGTGATATAATTGAGTGAAGTCATTCTTACATTGCATTATGAGCAAATCAATCAAAGGCATTTCAAATATTTAGCCAGGTTAAGCAATACTGCCAAAGGTAATATTTGCAAACAACACATTAAAATGTTTGTTTCCTCTTTAAATAATATTTAGAAAGCATCTGCTTCAAAAAATAAAATATCTTCCTATATTCAAATTGTTTGTTTCAAGTCACTAATTTATCCAGCACAACCTTGTAAATAATTTGCCCAGTACAATCCCATCTTCATTTCTGATATCATTGATTTATTTCCTTTCTCTCTCATTACAGACTTTTTATTTTTTAATTTGTATTATTTTATTTTACTTTTTTTGCATGATATTGCTTTGTATGTATAGGGATTTCCCCTTCTCCTGACTTGCTCCTTATTCTCTTATACACACACACACACACACACACAATTTTGACCCATATTATTAGAATACTGTAGCCCTTCAGCAGCAGCCACAAGCCCAACATTCTGCTATTTTAATGTGTTATGGCATTGCTTGCATAGGCAATGGTAAAGAAACTGTGGTGCAGCTATTCTGTGGAATACTACACAACCATTAAAAAGAATGAATGAAATTGTGCCATTTGCAACATAATGGTCCCGACAGGACACAGTCACACTCAGTAAAATAAGCTCTTCTCATATGTCGTTTCTGAAATAAGGCAACTTCCATGCAAAGTACAAAGCAAATAGGAACATAAATAAACATGCATATACATACATTCCCATAGATGGACTATATGACATACTAGCATGCCAGCAAGTGAAGGTGCTGTGTGCATGCCCACTCCTGAATCAAAGGAGGACTCTCAATTAGCTTGTTAAATATACCTTGACAATGTGATGCTAGATTTTCTATCATTGCTCGATTTTCTATAATTTACAGGCTTTCCTTATTTTCTTTCTCCTGAATCCATTTTAACCGCACAGAATTGGGGCAGCATAGCTTCTGGACTGAGTCTTCACCTGGGAATACCGTTGTTAACTGTGCTGACTGCTGCCCTGCTGAGAACCCTGGAACTTTGCTCTGGAGGGTAGTTGATAAGGCAGAAACTGAGCAGTCCAGTTTAGTATTACTCTCAGTTTCTAAGACAACATTTTCTTGAAAAGGTCATTTACAAAATAGAGTTTTGACCGTTTATTTGAAAAAGAAATGTGTACGTTTCATGATTACTATTCTCAAACTATAAAATACAGATTTTGTATTTTCTTACAATTTATATGTAAGATTTTAAAACCTGTTAACAGTTAGGAGTATCTTGTAGGACACACATACACCATTATGAGATATCGCTAAAATAACCTAGCTGAGTTATCTCTAAAATAATTAAATGAGATTCTACAAGTTCCATAATTCCTTCTGAGAAGGTTTGTAATTTTTGCTCTTGATTTATTAACCTTACTCTACGAAGCACTGGCAGCTGATCCCATGATCCCATGTTTCTTCTTTTCCCAGATTATGTCTCTCACTCTCACCTGCCAGTAGATTTGCAATTTTTCAGGAAGTATGAATGTACCTAGATTTACCCATTGGGTATTAAACTGCTGAGTTTTGCAATCCAAGTGATGGAATTGTTTTTACTGTTTGGTTTTCAGTTTTTACAGGTTTATTTATCTATTCATCTACCTATTTATTTATATATATGAAATACACAGTTACTGGGAAAGAGGAGCAGAGAGAGAGAGGAAAGAGAGAGGGAATCTTCCATTTGCTCAGTCACTTCTCAAATGGATACAGTGGCCAGGGTTGGGATCAGGTTGGATAAAAACAGTGAGCCAGAAGTTAGGTATTCTGCCTGGATTTCCCACATGGTGGCAGACACTCACACACCTGGACGACTTCTGCTTTACCATATGTATTAATGAGGAGCTGAGACAGTACTGGACCAGTCAGGACCTGAATCAGTGCTCATGGGGGATGCAGGCGGCAGGTGTCTATAGTGAGCATGGTAGCCCCTGTCTCTTATTTGCTTAAAGAGTCCTTAACTAGATAGGTATAATGACAAAAAGGAGAGAAAAGGCCGGGGGGAGAGCTTCCACCAATGATTTCACTGCTTATACAGAATGGCAGCAATAGCCAGGTCCAAACCTAAAGAAGAACTCTCTCCAGAAGTCCTCCATTGGTGTCATGGCCCCACGCACTTGGTCTGTCACCTGCTACTTTTCAGGCACATTCGCAGAAAACTGAATATGAGGTGGAGGATCTAAGACTTGTATGGACGTGCTGATAGGGATGCCACTGTCGGAAGGCATGGTTTAACCTGCTGAGACAGAACACTGCCTCCTATACTTGGGCTCCCATTTTAATTCACAAAATCCACATTACAGACTGTGGAGTTGACTGTTTTTATGGTATCCAGATGAGATAAAATTATTTTATTCAATTATTTCTAATTCTTTTGTCAAGGTTCTTTGATGACAGGACAACCTGGGACATCTATAAACAGTTTTTATGGGGTTCAGCGTTTATGGTCACCCCTGCCCTGGATCCTGTAAGTCCTAGCACTGTTTTGTCCACACAGTTGTGGGGGTGTTTGGTTTATATGTTTTTAATGATTACATATTTAATTTGCAGTATGTGACTACTGTGAATGGCTACGTTCCTAATGCTCGGTGGTTTAACTATCATGATGTAAGTACTTAATGGTGTTCCGGGGATTAACTAAACAGAAAGGGGTAGCTATTTGGGTATCCATTGATACTATCCAATGATATACATTTGATTAACTTTCTATTTTAAAAGAGTAAACTATATCTGGCTAATTATAACCAAATCATATTGACATAAAGGATTAATTCATTCTGTTAGAATTTGTTTTGAGGTTATATAATATATCAAATAAAATGGAAAATTCATATTATACACAGCAAATTTATTCCACCTTATTTGTTACATAACATGATCATACAAGTGAAGAGAGATCTTTTAAGAATACCTAGCATTGCAATGATGGAACGGCTTTGTGACTTTTCAGAAATCTACCTGCCTGTCAGTTCCACAGAAACAAATAACTATAAATCACTTCATGTAACATAAGCACTTATATTAAACTATTGTGAGCTAAGGATATGCAGTAAGCTGCATGGTTTCCTGAATATGTTTGTGCAATTTATATTTTTAAGTGAAAATTGTGTCATTTGGTCTAATAAAGGTGCCAACTCAAACACCATTGTTACTGATTACTGAATACACCATCGTTTAACCTGGCCCTCCGTCTTGTTTGTTTCCTTGTTTATCTGTATCACTTTCAGGGAACAGATATTGGAGTCAGAGGACAGTTTGTTGACTTTGACACTCCTTATGAGGCAATAAATCTACATGTCCGTGGTGGTCACATCTTACCATGTCAGGAACCTGCTCAAAACACAGTTATCAGGTAAATGAACTGCTATTGAGATCATATTAAAGTTTGTGATACACCGTGCCAGAAATGTCAGGACTATTGACACAGTTTACAAGCAATTAATTTAGGCTGCCAAAGTGGCATGGGTACAAGGTGAGTGGCAATGGGTTTCATTATTTATGGCATAGCACACAACGGAAGCTTGACGTGAATTTCCGCTCTGCTTGGACCCAGTGTTGCATGGCAGTGACACTGAGTTGCTCAGGTAAATACTACATAGGAAACAGGTTTTGGCAAAACCAGAGAATGTGTGTATTAGTCAGCATGTCATGCTTTTAACTAAAACAGGTGTAAGAGGTTACTTAGAAGCACAGACAGCTTATTTCAGTTGAGTTTTAGATTCATTGTTTTCCTTCCGGCAGCCCCACTAGTCTGGCATTTCATAATTTGATAGTCATGGAGCACATGTGGCTAGCCGCAGAGAGAGACCAGCTGGCCCAAACTACAAAGATTTTCCGCAAGGTCTGTCTCTCAAATGCAGTAATTAGAGATGTTCCTACCTTTAAACCTTTTATGCACGTATGTAATATGCAGAAGTGACAACAAATGAGGATGTTGTAACTTGAGTGCGTGTCTGGGTTAACTCATCCTTTTTCAGTCACATATATGTGACCACATGTATTAGGCATGGTGTTTCATAACACTCCTTGTAAAATATTTCTTCAAAAGGCAGTTAACAGAAAAGGAAGAAATGGACAGAGAATGATCTTCCATCAGTTTGGTTCACTCCCTAAAAACCCGCAAAGGCCAAATTAGGCCAAGCAGAAGCAGGAGCTGGGAGCTCCATCCTGGAGCTCTGTCCTGACTCCTAGCTTGGTGGCAGGAGTGCCACACATGTGTGCCGGATTGGAAGTAGAGCAGAGGGGACCCCAGGCAGTGGCTGAGACTGCATCATTGGGCTGACCCCTGAACTTCTTGAATACTTTTTCTTTAGAAGCAGTTTAGATTCACCACAACAGTGAAAGAAATCCATGTAGCCTCTAACCTAACCCCCAGATTCACAGATTTCTTCATTAGTAACATAGCACAGGAGAGTTGTATATTTGTTACCAGGGCAAACCTACATTCGCATATCAGTTGCTGCTCAAGGGCTGTAGTTCACATTAGGACTCACTCAGTGTTACATGGTCTATGGATTTCGACAAGTGTAGAAGACATGCACAATTACAGTATCATACAGACTAGTTACACTGCCCTACATGTCTTCTCCATCCCATATTACGTTTAACTGTAGAGCATATAGTTCCTGTTTATCACCACTGAAACATAATTATCAGGCCAGCATGCTCTGCTTACACAAAGCACCTCAAGCTGCTACACTCCAACACATTGTCAAAACAACTTTTACTTGTTAGAATGGGTGAATCACGTACGAGATAAGTTCTAGCAAATCATGAAGAAATTACAACTTGTTTTTGTGAACTAACATAAAATTGGAATTTCAGGGGCTCGGCGCAATAGCCTAATGGCTAAGCCCGGGATCCCATGTGGACTTCGGTTCCTGTCCTGGCTGCTCCACCTCCCATCCGGCTCCCTGCTTGCGGCCTGGGAAGGCAGTCAGGACAGCCCAAAGCCTTGGGACCTGCACCAATGTTGGAGCCCCGGAAGAAACTCCTTCCTTCTGGTTTTAGATGGCTCTGCTCTGGCCATTGCGGCCACGTGGGGTGAACCAGCAGATGACAAAGATATATCATTTTGTTTCTCCTTCTCTGTGTAAATCAGTCTTTCCAATAAAAATAAATGTGTCATTAAAAATGGAATTTTATTTCATTTATCTCAATCATTTTGGATTTTCTTTAGTTATTTTATTTTACTTATATTCATCTGGTTACCACAGGGATGAGCTTTCATAACTAGGTATGAAGTAACTTGTCTATTTTTTTTTTCAAGTCGAACAAATTACATGAAGCTCATTGTTGCTGCGGATGATGACCAAACAGCACAGGGAACACTCTTCTGGGATGATGGGGACAGTATAGGTGAGTGCCTTTCATGAACAAACCTCATTGATATCATATATAACTTCACATTGCTTTTGTAAAATTAGTGAAAGCCTGCACTAGCATAGAAAGCATGTAAGAAATGTGACATAAAATTCACATACTATTTTTTTTTTTTGCTTATAAAAACTACATACTTTCTCAACTTTGGTGAGTCACAAGGTGAAGAGTTTAGTGTCTGTTTCTGAAAGCGCTTGCTTTTCGCGCCCAGGCCTTTGTTAACAGGTTAGGCACAGCTTCAGAGTCTGAATGGAGCTTTTGTCTCGCCTGTGCCTGAAAGCATTTGCTTTAGCTCTGTTGCAGGTGAGTTCCCAGGGATGTGAAATTGTGTTCGTGAGCTTTGATTCTTAGCAGTCACCAAACTGGGTTAATTAATGACAACAACCAAGGAGACGGAGCTATTTGTAAAATGTTTCCCTCAGCTCTTCCTACCGCAGTAAGATGCCAAGGAAAAGAACTTCGTTCCAACCTTCATGCAAGTCTCATGGCAGACTGATTACTTTCAATCATTTGAAAGCGACAGGAAAATTTAGATACGCTGTGATTGTCTCTTCATACAAACATGCAGGTTTTTTCTCTGGAAAGTTATTCCTATTTCTTTTCCTATTTACCATAGTCTTGTTCTATTTTCAAATAATCTCCTGATATCTTGAGTAAGCTGCAGCAAGCATATGCATTGGGTTGGTTTCTTCATTTACTGGATCAGGATTTGCACAAGAGTTCTCGCAGAAAGCACAGCACTGTAGTTCAGGCACATATCTAACAGGATTCTTTTAAGCAAATGCATTCACACGTTTGTGCACATTAACAATTTGGTGACAAGTTTTTTTTATTTTAATGAAATTGAAAATTTAAGCCAAAATGAAATTGTCATAGACATATGCATTAACCAAATTTTGATCGCTCCAGCTTACAGTGTAATCTGGTAAAAGTGTTAATTTGCCTTATTGATTTCGTGCAGTGTCCGCCCAGTTGCCACCTTCAATCATTCATTTTACTGCACGTCTCTTTCCATCTCATACACACGTGATTTTGTCTTAAATACAACTGCAGATAAAGAAGAAACAATTGATTTTTTTTCACTTCAATTGCTTTGAGACTCATTTTACCCCTCTGTCTAATGGGACTAACAATATTTTAAGCACTTGTGACATCTTTTGAATTTGCCAAATGAAAAGTGCTTAGTTACTGTTTCTGTTTTTTGTTAAAATCAACTTTAAAATTGGCAAGATTTTGTATTAAAGTGTTACAGATGAGTAAGAACCCATATTAGTCATTGTTTGATTTTTACTTGACCAGTAACAACTTCTAATAATTGAATATCTCTTCCTTTTCCCAAATGTGCATGTTAATGGTACTTTAGACCTGCCCTGTTTCAATATCATCTCCTGTACACACATGCATGTGTATCCAACTTTTTCCTTTAGGGCACTCCATGGTGACTTATGATTCTTTTGGTGTTGGTTAGACACTGTATGAACATGTTGAATAAACATTGAATGACATTATATACATTATGTATTTATGTACGCATGTATTTGTGTGTGTGTACACAGGCAGCACTTGGGAATAAAAACAAAGCATACTACATTTCCTGTTGCTGTTTGGAAATAAACAAATGTTACCTTTTTCCTTTCTACAGACACCTATGAAAGAGACATGTATTTATTAGTACAATTTAATTTAAATCAGGTATGTAAAATTATTTATGTGTAATTATATTAACATTTGAAGCTTATTTTATATTTCCTATTAAAGAGCTGCATTTGAAGTAGAGCAACAATGTGCTGTGCTAGGGAAGATAATTTTAACTAGCATAAATACATGTTTTAAACTGTGTTGCTAATGAAAGGTTTAAATTTTTTCTCTATTTCTACAGACCCGCTTGACAAGTACTCCGTTGAAAACAGGTTACATTAATAAAACTGAAATAAGGCTTGGATATGTTGATGTATGGGGAATAGGACGCAATGAGATCAGTCAAGTTACTTTAGTATATAACGACAGGACTGAGGAAGCTCTCTTTACCCACAATGTAACCCAAGAGGTAAGTGACATAACATCTTCTCATGAGACTATTCAAAACATCCACATAGGCTGATGTTTCTGAGCCCTAAGGAAACATAATTATGAATCAACTATGATGTTTCTATATGGTAATACATACACACATGTATGTGTGTCCGTGTATTTTAGATTATTTTATTTGACAGAGAGAGGAGAAACATACAAAAAGGTCTTAGATCTTTTGATGTATTCCCTAAATTCTTCTAAACAGCCTGGGCTGAGCCAGGCCAAAACTCATAGCCCAGGACACCATCTAATTCAAATTAGAGAGAGAAAAACAAAGAGAAGGAGGTCTTGTATCTGCTCGTTCACTCTCTGGATGACTACAATGGCTGGGACTGGATGTATCCAAAACTTGGAGCCAGGAGCTTTATAGAGGTCTTGCACATGGTTGTCCGGGGCACAAGCACTTAGATCATACCCCACTGCTTTCCCAGGCCATTAGCCAGGAGCTGGATGGGAAATGGAGCAGTGAGACTTGAACTGGATGTTCAGGGCTGCCAGTGCAGCATGTGGCAACTTAACCCACTGTGCCACAGTACTATGCCCTGCTTCACACATTTGGTATAAAAGAGCCACCTTAAGTATTAATATAGAATAGATCCATTTTACTGATAGTTATTAAGACAAACCTCTAACTCCTGCCTTTTAAACTCACTGTAAATATGGTAAATTGATGACAAATTCCAGTGTTTTAGTAAGCAGTAATTTTATAAAGTGCTCAGAAAAGCCACTGGTGTATGCTAGGTAACAATGAAAGGTTACATTTCTTCCTCCCAGTGGAGTATTTTGGATGGTGAAATCAGAGTTTTCTGAGCTGAATCACAGAAGGTGATGTAGGTGAGCAGAAAATAAAATGGCAATGAGGAGGTCTCATAAAATCATGACAGCTTTCTGACCAAGGCTTCTTCATGGATTGTCTCCATGCATGACCAAGTGAAGGGCTGGTAGTTGTTCTCTCCAGGAAGCAAAAGGAGCACACATAATTAAAATCCCAGTTGGTAAATTAAGTTTCCTATGAAGCTACTTTGAACTAGCAATAATAGAATGTAAGTCTAAATTCAAACTTTGAGTTCCAATAACTTACAGTTGAGGATAGGGAAATATATTCAAAGAGTATAGTTATACACATATATAATTATATTTAGGAGTTATATAGAAAGATGAATGAAATCAAAGTGATTCCTTCTCTTTTGACAGATATTGAACCTCTCTAGAATTCATTTTCATCATCGATAAAATAAGTGGATGGTGTGAATTGTTAATGAAAGAGTTGTAAAGTCTAAAATAAAAATTTAACCACACAGAAAAAAATTAGCACTTTGCTCATGGAATATGTTTCAATGGAAATAATACTAGCTTAAAAACATCAGAAAACATATGCTGTTGATCAAATGATTAATTCTAATTTTCCTTCTTTGTAGACATTAAACATTAATCTGACACTAAATGGTGTTACTCTCGATGACCCAATAGAAATATACTGGCTCTGAAGGTCACCTTCAACATTCAACTCTGAAGATGAAATTAAGAACTGGATTTAATTTCATGGCATTTACAAATTTTCTGGCTTTCTGTAGTTTATAAAATGTAATTTTACCATGTTCTTCTTGTAGTTATTGAACAGTGTACACCAATAATAATGCAGAGCCAGAATTCTTTATTTAAACATATTTAGTAGGACTTGAATAGTTCTATTTACTCCTGCTGATAATTAGCTAAAACTGTAACCAGTTACTGGATATGTATGTGTGTGACTAGAACATAATTAAAACAGTCGATTGTTAAAATAAGTAAAATGTTGTATAAGTGTAAATTGTATATAATAGGTTCTTCAGTAGATTTAAGTTATGGATCAATACTTGTAACAAGATTTAATTACTTCTTAATGTGTATGCATAATGATAAGACAGAAAAATAAATGTATTTAAATATATGAAAAGTGTATTTTTGAAATTGTTCTATTCAGTTTAGGCCACTTTTGTGTATTGCTGAAAATTGACATCTTTAAAAAGAAGCATTTGTTGCTCAGGGTTTCTAAAGCTCCTGCCTCTGGTCCTCACAGTGCACTGTGGGCGGAGACAACATTGACAACATCAACTCTCATCAGCGGCAGGTGCAGCCATGCCCTGTCTCTGGAAACCAGCATTTCAGAGATTATAATTTTATCGTAAAAGTTTAGTGATTACACAAATATTATTTCAGATTTTTCCAAATGAGAATCTAAATTTTCTTCTCTAGCGTTGACTTACACATAGGAGGAAAAAAAATGTCTAGTTATTCTATTTAGTCAAATAAATCATCCTAGCTCATTCATTCTATGAGAAAGTCTCTAGCATATTTTTATTGACATTAAGCATTGTTTGCTTAGAATATATTTAACCAATTCATCTATGTCTTGATATAACTCCTCTCTAATGAGAAAAATCATACAGTTACAGAGGAACACCAAAGACACTCCCAACTCAGAGTCAAAGGACCAAGGCAAACCACAAGAATAACATTGAAAGCAGAAAAATGATAATACATTTAAGTTGTTTCTAACAAATTCTGCAGTCATTGAGGGAATTCACAAATAAATTACCGAAAATTAGATGCTGACAAGGAATTTGCAGTTATCACATCTCGAAGTATAATTGGGATGCAAACGTTTTTAGAGGGCATTAATTTTGCATTCAATGAAATTAAATTTATATGCATTTATATTCATTTATCCAAAGTTACTCTTGAGTTTCTCCCAGAGAGTCATAAAAACAGGTATAAACAAACATATTTACTTTTTATTGAGAATTGAAAATATTAGTGATTGTACCACTATCGGAAGTTGGAAGTTGTCTCAATTCTAACAGCTGGATCCTGTTGTTTTCCGTTTCACATAAACACTGCTTCGTATCACTCTCAAACAAGGTCATTTTGCAAATACCACACAACAGGGAAAACAACTGGACCCACCCTATTCATGATTGAGGGTTAACAACAAGACACGATGATGCTAATCACTCTGTCTTTTGGTGAATCACAGTCTTGCTTTTATAGTCTGAAAACAAACAAATAAATAAATTGAAGCACCAAGCATATTCCATTCTTCTCAACTCCTCAGAAAAAGCACACAAGAAGAACCAAGCCACAATGTGCTGATCTCTAAGAATATGTGAGGCCGAGCAGAGCCGTGCTGTCTTGCACACTGCCCAGCCAGCTGGCCCAAGCACAGCTCTCTACTCTCCAGGTCATTCATGTTTTCCTGTGGTGGTTCTCTTCCTCCTCACACTCAGTAAACATGACTTTGATGACAGATAACTTCTGGTATTTAATAGGTATGCACTCTTGCATTTAAAGTTTATTTGGATCTCCTTGAAAGAGCAACAGAAAGGGACAGACTTTCCCAGTCGCACCTGTACTTTCAGAGCAAAGATGAACTCCTAAAGAAACTGTTTACTCTATCTTGACAATAAGATGAAACAATACTTGGCTTCCCATGATTTCATTACTTTCTTGTTTCTGTGTCTAAATGTTTTCTACTAGAATATGCATTTAACAGATTTTATTTTAAAAATTACATGGAATTAATTTCACCAAAGAGTAAGCAGTTCATACACATTTGGCAAGTAAGTTAATGTTGACCTAAGGATTTGTAAGACATAAAATGCAATTGAATGACAGCTATGCTTGGATTCATTCTAGTGTTTTGTTAATATTAACCTTGAAGCTTTGGACACAATGGCTAAAATGGATAGTATTTGAGGCAGTTTCAACATGGATGCATCAGAAACAACATCCACAAGGAATTCTAAAAACAATCCTAGAAAATAATATCTGTAACAAACACTCTAATCAACATAATAGTCCATTAATAAGAAATTACTGAGTATAAGACATTAGGTATTTAACATATAATTTGACACTTTTTTGGTATGAGATCTTTTTTTCAATTTTCTTTTTTATATTTAATTTAATATTTTTTTCTTTTTTAATTATCATCATTTTATACTTCCATAGACCCTGGGATTTCTCTTACCTTCTCCCCAAATCTCCTCCCCACTGAGTTCCCCTATATTATTTCAATAGTACAGTTCTTCATAAACAGTCATATGTCCATCATTGTGGGCATGGACAATAGTAGAGAGTCCAGCATCCTATTGTCAAGGTACAGTTAACAGTTTCATTGGGAGTGCATCTTTGATCTGGAAGTAAAGATGCATACTGCATTGTATCCTCACATCTGGATATGATTGTTTCCATTACACAATTATTATACATCCCCTTAACTGAAAAGCCACAATAGAATATCAAAAACTGAAACAGAAATAGTAGGCTTAACCTACTATACCACTAAGCCAGTCCCTGCTTGCTTATTTTTAGAGTGGTTTGTTTACTATATATATTTACTAGAAAATTAAATTTTATATACCCATCCATAAGAGTCAAAGGTCTGAATTTTATACATACAGATATAATTGAGTAAGTTAAAGACATCTTTCAGATTTTTCTTAAGGAGCCTAACCAAATGGAGCAGAGGAAATGGTACTGAAATGTGGCCTGTGCAGTGAGCTAGGCTCACTCCCTGAATAAATGCATCCCTTCCACTCATAGAACTTGGAGTATCTGCATGATTAAAATGTATGCCACTGCAAAGTTGCAAATTATCATGCCGTAGACTTTCCTAGGTATTCCAGAATTGTACAAATCAAAGAATGCAAATGAAAGTTTTTATGGCATTTTGATTCATATATTTATATTTTTCATTTCTGGCATGAATTTCAAGGAGTTGCTTTGAATTATTTAAAGAATGTCATAATTTTTAGTTTTTGGACTGTTTGAAAAAATAAATCAACTCTTGATGACTGGGTAGTATTAGAAGTTTATAGTCTTGCTGGACAAGTCATGGTAGTTGACTAGTTCAATAAAGCAACACAAACTTGTGGATATACATGCTGGTTCCTTTGAAACAGCAAATGACCATTTCTTATTACAAAGTGAAAGGCATGGATTTAATTTTAGCACTGTAAGCTGTCAGCCAAATTTATTCTTATGATTGAAAATAGTTCAGTGCACCTGAAATTAATATTACTTGAGTCCTCTAAATTTTTGGAATCATCTTGACATAGTTCCTCTATATTTCATTTTACAGAAACAAATTTTCCCAAGGCTATAAAGATTAGCTGTGCAAATACGAAAAGTTTCGATCTTCTTTCAATTTTTTGCAACTCTTTGAAAGCAACAGCCATCTGTCTTCCGCTGGAAGAGCTGGCTCTTCGGCTGCCTGAGCAGATCTGTTCTGAGGGTTGGTTCTCTAGAAAGATGGCCGTCCCATTCATTGAGGCACTGAGGGCAAAAACTGTGGAAATGTGGCAATTTTAAATAGAAAGACGTGTTGCTGAATTCAACAGGTATTTGCTACAAATAGTGATTTGTTGTTGTTTTTTGTTTTGGGGAATATAAAAGAAGTCGAGTGTCTTACCTGAGCGTGAGGCTGGAAATTGTTAAGTGCTCGAATACATGTCTTTCAGCCTGAAACACCAGTCTCCTAACTAGTTTAACTGCTAAAGCCGTATGCATGTATTCCTACAATGGAAAATAGTGTACTGGAGATGAAACTGGAGGAAGAGCAAAGACTTCATAATTCAGACAATGAAATAAATTAAATCAAGATCAGCCTGAGGGATGTAAAAAAAAAAAAAAAAAAAAAAAAGATCAAGCTCCTGAGATTAAATGGTGTAAACAATCCCATGTTGAAATTTACAATCGAGAAAACACAATATTTTATCAACTTCAGCAGCGAGATGGATCCCTGGGGTGAAGGGACTGGGCTGACTCCCCTCCACTTTGTTTCCAAACTTCCGCAGGACCATTCCCACGACTTAGCAGGCTTACAAGATGCTCAGAAAAGTTGAAAACTAATGTTTGAAGATACTAGAAAATATCGCATTCAGTTTAATTATGGAGTCTGAGAATTGTTAAGATCAGTGACTTCCTCTAATTCAAATTAGAACTACAAAGAGATTTCAAAAGTTATGCACAAAATGCGATGGAAGATCTGTATTTCATTACTAAAAAAAAAAGAAAATGTATTTGTAGTTTTCTATCATATTCATTTTCATGTGATATTTGAATACTATTCTCTGTTTTTTGCTGACAAGGAGAATTCTTTTAGTAATAGTGAATCAAAATTAAACCAAAATCGAATAATACAAGAAAAGAAAAATGACATTTTTTTAAAGAATGAAAATAACTCTCTAACACACAGGTACATAAGAAGAAAAATTGACTAGAATTTCTACTGTCTTATGCATAATATATAGGCTAAAATAGAAATAAAATTAACTTTAAACAAGTAGGATTGGCTCTCTCTTTGCTCTTGCTCATTGCTGTTCTGCTTAACAGATTTTTCTTAAGTCTGGTTTCTAAGCTGTGTTGCCCAAGGTCTACAGGCCAACTTCACTGATTGTGTTCAATACTCAGTTCCTTGTAGCCACTTGTTCGACTCCCTCAGTGAGGTTCAGTCTTGGGATCTTGAGCTAGGGTTCCATCGTGGTCTCCGTCATCCCATCTCCTGGCACACTACTCTCAAACCCTGTGATGGTGTACAGGCACCAGCTGTGCTAAATCACAGATTTGTCAGCAGCGTAGGTCTTGCTGGGACCTGCTGACTGTTGGCTCTGCTGATCACCCAGACCTTTGTGGATGGATGTAGGATGCAAAGTTAGTACTGTATTTCCTGTGGAGCCAGTGCATTGTGTTGAGCCTGGAGTGAGTTCTCTCCTGGCTTAGTGCATGTGCAGCTCACTATTGTTCTAGTCTCACAGCTTTTTCTTGAGTACCCAAAGTGATACCCAATGTGGTTCTGGAGGAGGTCAGAGCCTGCTGGTCATTAGCTCTGGGGGCCACCTTGACTTATTTTAGGTGGAACCTATCGGATACCAAGTTGTTGTTGCTTTCCCTGTGGGACCAGTGCACTGCCTTGAGCTGGAAGCAATTTTACTCCTTTCCTAGCACATGTGCAGCTTGCTGTTGTACCTCCAGGCCCACAACCTTTTCCTCATTATACAAAATGGTACCCCATGTGGCACTGGTTGGTGTCTACACCCACCTGTTAAGCTCTGCCACTCCGCTTTGAACAAGGTCAGATTAAGCAGATCAAAAGGACAGACAGTCCTGTGCCTGAGATCCTCAGGTGAGTTCCTCACTCCCTCTCCCACCTGGTTACAGGTGGAGCTCTGATGTCTGATGAGTTCCCTGGTCACTACAGCTTTGCTCTGTTGCCTGTGCTGCTTCCCTGAGTCTTCAGGTGACCAGGTGTCCCTCTCCTGTCGTCCTGTCCTCTCCTATTTCCTGGAATTGCATCCTCACAGTTTCTCCATCTATTTAAACCTGCCCTCACTCTATTCTGTCATTTTTGCCTCAGCTAATTTTGTGATGCTTTAAGCCATTTTACTAAAAACGTAAGCTTAAAGTATACTAGCTCAATAAATAATTTAAAAACAAAAAGGACATGAAGAAAAAAAAATGAAGGTGGGAACAAGTGAGTTTGATGGAAGGAGGTGTCATGTGCCAGCATGCAGTAATCATGAGAAGCAAGGTTGAGAGATGAGCATTGAATCAATTATAAATATGGAAGAATTTATGATGAACAACAAAGATGAAGAAGCAGTGGGGATGAGAGCTGACTCTTGGAACTGTCAGGCACAACAAAAGCAACGCCCTGAGTCGAATTTTTGTTATAGATGCACAAATAAAACATGGCGCAATTCTGAGGATCTGTGATTATTTACTATGTATTGTCATTGCAGGCTACAATAATTATTTCTAAAGATTTATTTATTTGGGCCCGGCGGCGTGGCCTAGAGGCTAAAGTCCTTGCCTTGAATGCCCCAGGATCCCATATGGGCGCCGGTTCTAATCCCGGCAGCTCCACTTCCCATCCCGCTCCCTGCTTGTGGCCTGGGAAAGCAGTCAAGGATGACCCAATGCATTGGGACACTGCACCCGCGTGGGAGACCTGAAGAGTTTCCTGGTTCCCGGCTTCGGATCAGCACAACACCGGCCATTGCGCTTACTTGGGGAGTGAATCATCGGATGGAAGATGTTCCTCTCTGTCTCTCCTCCTCTCTGTATATCTGACTTTGTAATAAAAATAAAATGAATCTTTAAAGAAAAGATTTATTTATTTATTGGAACGCAGATTCACAGAGTGAAGGAGAAACAGAGAGAAAGATCTTCCATCTGCTGGTTAACATCTCAAGTAGCCACAGTGGCCACAGCAGAGAGGCTCCGAAGCCAGACGCCAGGAGCTTGTTCCAGATCTCCCATGCAGATGCAGGGTCCCAAGGTTTTGGACCACCTTTTAATGCTTTTCCAGATAACAAGCAGGGAGCTGGATGGGAAGCAAAGCAGCCAGGAAAGGAACCAGTGCCCATATAGGATTCCAGGCATGTAAGGATTTAACCACTAGGCTATTGTGTTAGGCCAAGCAATGAATAATTATTAGCAGTCATATTCATTTTTTGTTGTTTTGGTTTCTGACCTCCTGGTTGTAGAGCAGTTTGCAGTAAAGTGAACAATTCCTTATGAACATAGGCCTATGACCCCTTTCTGCATGGTCTTCATGGCCACCAGGCCTTGACTAAGCTGGCGTTCCAAACATTTATGCCTGTGCATGGTGCAGGCCTTATCAAAGGGAGCCATGGCTCCAGCATGATCTTGCTCCCATGAATAACTATGGGACTTAAGGGACCTGGTCTCCATCAAGAAGGAGAGGTCACTTAGGAGGCAGACCGCAACCTATGCCAGCATCATGCCTTAGAGATGCCTGAACCTAGCAAAGGCTAAAGATAAAAACCCAAACAGGGAAGAGGAAGGAAATATTGTGATGTGCATAGACTTATATCTGTAAATCAGACGGATCAGTTACAAACAAAATATTTAAAAATTAAAAATAATTTAAGGTGTAGATTCATTACAACTGTGATGTTTCATACTGTATGTTTGAAAGACAAAATTACTCCCTGGCCAGGAGCCAGGAACCTCTTCCAGGTCTCCCACACAGGTGCAGGGTCCCAAGACTTTGGGCCATGCTTGACTGCTTTTCCAGGCCACAAGCAAGGAGCTGGATGGGAAGTGGGGGCCGCTGGAATTAGAACCGGCACACATATGGGATCTTGGTCAGTTCAAGGCGTGGACTTTAACTGCTATGCTATCGCGCCGGGCCCAGAAACACATCTTAATATAAGAAACTTTTACCATGATTTAGTACAAGATACATTGTGAGGACATATTCCATGCCTTTTGAGTTAACTGATTAATGCACATTAGTTAGAATAATTATTATAAACAATACAAAATAATAAATGTCAGCAAGAGTTTGGAAGATTGGGGAGGTTTACACTGTTACTGAGGGTAAAAGATAATGAAGACATATGGAGTATAGTGTAGAAGCTCCTCAAAAAGTTGAAAATTATGTAACATTTGACTGATGTATTCAAGTTAAAGAATAAATCCATGTGTTTATTGACTAATGGAAATAAAATAATGTGCATGTAGAAATACACACTGGAATACTATTTAGCCATTGAACAAAATGAAACCCTAGCTTCTAGAGTAAATTGGATGCATTTGGAGGTTATTATGTTGTGAAATAAGCCTGACACAGAAAGACAAATATCGTATGTTCTGCCTCATTTTGATATTTTAATGAATGCCAACCCAAAGTTAGAAGAGTGATTAATCCAGGCTTTGAAGGGTGCAGAGAGGAAAAAAAAATAGAAGTGGGTCAGTAAATGGATTCTTCATCCCAGTCAGGTAAAACAAAGTTCGCTGTTCCACAGTGACTGTAGTTTAGCATAACATTATTCCTCTATAATAAATCTGAATGGAGGAACTGATATGCTCCAACACCAGAAACGGTAAGAGAATGAGAAGGGTGCTTCACTAATTTGATCATAAGGCTACAAATAAATAAATAAATACTATTTGATTATATCAATAAGATTGTTTTCAAATCAACTATTTCAAATACATCAATAAAATTATCAGAAGTCACTGTTTTACATTTAAATGAACTGCTTTGGAAAAATGAAATTCCAAAAATCAGTTGCCAAGGGAATAGGATGTCTTCAGACAGAGAAAAATAAAGGGCTGTGGCTGGATAAATCCAGAGTCACATAGAGTGTGATTTATTAAGGATCTACAGACAGAAACATAGACTTGTACAACCATAGTACAGATTCATCCATGCACCACAAAGCAGAGGAAAAAGTGCTTTGTAGACAAAGGTGGACTGTGGTTAGCCACAATATACCTGAACTTGTCTAAGAAATATTTGCAATCCAGACAAGAGAAACAGACACTTTGCTTCAGTGGGAGACATGAACTGCCTGACAGATATTCTTCCTGAGCCTCGTTTGCCCCACAGGACGTGGGGTGGCAACAGGTGCACCTTAAGAGGAAGATGGCAGTTACCATCAAGAGGGCTAGTTTTATAAAAACTGCTTAAAGTGTTCTAAATCCGCTTCTATAATTCTCTTTAGTTGTTGGAGGGGAGGGCGGTATTTGGGTGGGGGAGGTATTTTTGTACATTTAATTCTGCTATCGTTCTTGTTACTATACTTTATACAACTTCAGGAATTCAAGCTTCATTATTCTCCAAGTTGAAGAATACCCAAAATTGTGTTTTAGAGAAATATTTGTCTTGTGGACTATTTCTTAAGAGGTGACTAAATGTAGAACACACCGAGACTCAAATTGAAGTCCCTGAAGCATATTTAATTTTCCTGGAAGATGTGACTTCAAAACATAGCTCATTTGAGCCTTGAAAACATAACATACACAATTGGAAGCGACTTTCCTCAGATGATGGAAGTAACACTTTTATATCAACAATGTCAGCCTAGACTTTAAAGCACACTGAAGGTCTTGGGAGTATTGTTGAGGGACTCAACTATTGTTACAATATAGGGGAAACCAGTGGGGGGGGGGGCAAAAGGGAGGGTGGAAGGGGAAATTCCTGAGCCTAAAAAAAAAAAACTTTCAGGAAAAATAATTTAAAAGTAAAAAAAATAAAAATAAAAAAGGATGCCTGAACAAGCATCGATGTTTCACTTATACTACAAATCTGACATAGAACATTTCATGAACAACTCTAGACTACTTATAGAGTTGAGTGTTCTACACAAGACTTTGTCATGATAAAATCAACCCCATTGTTTTATTTTCTAGCTTGATATTCGTTGTCAATGCAAGCTTTTTGATAGACTACCAAGGGAAAACACCTCAAGTCTTAGGTATAGACATGATGTTATTATTATTTGTTATTACTATTATATGATGTTATTATTTTTACTTGAACAGTAGATTTGAAGAAAGGATAAAATACAACCCCCTACACACAAACAGATCTTCATCCACTGGTTCATGCCCCAAATAGCCACAATGGCTGAAGATGAACTAAACTGAACCCAGGATCCAGGAGCGCCTTTCAGGTGGTCCACATGGGTGCAGGGTCCCAGGAACTTGTGCCATCCTTCATTGCTTCTTCTGTTCATGGGAAGGAAGCTGGGTCAGACCTGGAGTGGCTAGAACTAGAACTGGGGCCCATATGGAGATGCAGGAATAGCAGGTGGAGGGCTACCCTTTTGAGCCACCATTCTGGCTCCCTAGATAGTCTTCCTAGTGTGGAAACGGTTAAGTAGACAAATCTTTGACAGATTATCAGAAAGCACATTTTGAATTTGTAAGTCATGTCTGGCATATAGTATCTTGTGTGTAGCAAACTATCCTCATCCTTTCTTCCGGCTTTCTATAATTATTCCATATACTATTATAATTTAAATAATTGCCACTTTTATTGTGCTTGGTTAAAATATACAATTGTGGACATTGTATTTGCATTTTGCAGAAGGAAAATGATTGGCGTGATAGGTGTTATATGTGAAGTTAAATTCTTTCTTGATCCAGCGTTCCTCACACCAAGTAGAGTCTTTGATGTATTCATGTTGTGTCTTGATTCTGTAGAACTGCAATCCATCAAAAATGTTGTATCATTAATCACAATAATTTGACACCTAGAAATGGAAGGGACTTTTACAAGCATATGGAAAATGTAGTCAACTGATTTCATGCCGATAGGCACAAAATTAGCTAAAATATGTACCCATTGTTATTTTTTTCTAAATATATTGATTCAATCAAAACATATTAAAAATATGGAACGATTTAAGTTTCAGGAGGACTTTCATTATTACCTGCAGGCTTATTAAGTGGCTGAAAGAGGCCATAGAAATAACATCAGTGTTTGTACACTGTATATGCACTCCCTTATTTTTTAGGTGTGTGTCATACTTTTTTGTGGTGTCACCATTTGCTGGAAGCCCTGACATGGTCCTGAGCCACTGGAGAATCTCCTTCTGAAAATACTGTTCTCATGAGCATAACACTCTACTTCTAAACATTGTGGATGATTTTCATTCACAAATTGTCTTTACCATTTTCCATTACATTCAATTCTGAGGCATAAGCCCCCTTTTTTTTCTTCTAAAATCATTCTTTCAATAGCTTCCCCATTGCCCTCAGGCCAAGAGCAGGCTCTACTGCTCTGTCCTGCTAGTACTGCTCCCTGACATTGTTATTCCTCTGGGCAGGAATTAGACAGGAAGATACACTGTGTCTGAATCAAAATTAAAGAAAACATGAATTGCCTCATAATAATGTAAAATTTTAACAAAGAAGTGTTAAAAACAATATTCAGATTAAAATGGTAAATGTTTGAAATTTAGTTTTAAGCACTTAAAATATTTATTCTGTTTTATTTGAAAGGCAGATTTATATAAAAAAAGGAGAAATAGAGAAAGCTGATTTACTGGATGCTAGCGCTTTACTTCCCAAATGGCCAAATGACAGTAGCTGAGCTGACCCGAAGCAAGCAGCCAGGAATCTCCTCCAGGTCTCCCATGTGGGAACTCGGCCCCGAGGACATGAGCCATCCCTCACTGCTTTCCCAGGCCACTTGCAGGGAGCTGGATCAGAAGTGGAGCAGCCAGGACACGAACTGGCACCCATATGCCCATGACCAACAACACAGGTGGTGCTTATTGGTGGAGGATTGGCTTGTTGAGCCACTTTGCTGACCCTAGCTTTTGGCATTTTGGAAATAAACTTAGGGTCCTATCTGGTAACAAGTGCATAGTTTGAAAAAAAAAAAAGCGGAAGTGATCATATAACAGACATAATAGAAAACTAGCTACCTGTGTCTTCACTGTCAGATCTATAGTAGAATTGTCTGAATTTGTTTAAAACTCAGCTTGCCCTAGGCACTAACGTGACAAGCTCACATCTCCTTTTCTTCTTATCTTCGTTCTGCATCTGACATTGTATCAGATGGTCATTCAGTTACATGTAAGCAAACAGGTTCAGAGATGATGCGAAATTACCAAAAGCACACGTTTAGCAAATAGTAGTAGCTGGCTTATGAATTTATGCTGTTTTCCCAAAATCTGTTTGACACCAGACCCATTTTAGTGTAAAAGTGACATCTTGAAAAGTACATCTAACTTGTTAAAATTAAACATTTATACTAACAGTATTAAGTCCACATCTTTGATTTCAAATTTTATTGTTGACAGTTTTTTGAGATATATTTCTCACTCCTAACTTACAAATTTAAAATACTCACTTTTTTATTATATCCATAGACATAGTTAAATGTCACCTATTTTTGAATAATCTGTTAATCAACCAAGAAGCATCATAGCTTAGTCATGGACCCCAGTGTCTGCTTCTGCTCACCATTCTCCAAGCTTATAACAATATATGTATTTCCCACTTCTCTATATTTCCTATTCTGGATGTCTTGTATTAATAAAACAATATGATTAATGGTTTTTCAAGCTAGAAGTATTCTGTTCATAGTTTCCCACTTTTTAGAAAGTATTTTGGAATCACTACTTTAAAACTTTTCAGTGGCATACAGGCACAAGTTTGTGTTCCAGCTGCTCCACTTCCCACCCATCGTCCTGCTGTGGGCTGAGAAAGCAGTGGAGGATGTCGCAAAAGCTTGGGATCCTGCACTGTTGCGGGAGACCTGGGAGAAGCTGCTGAATTCTGGATTTGGATCAGCTCAGCTCTGGCCATTGTGTCCACTTGGAAAATGAACCAGTAGATGGAAAAACTTTTTCTCCATGATTCCTTCTTTCTGTAAATCTTCCTTTCCAATAAAAGTAAATTTAAAAAAAATTTTCTTAGTATTGAATTTTTGATGTTCTTGTCAAAAAAGGATCTATTGAATCCAAATTCTTGAAGATTGAACTCATTTTAGAGAATTTTGCAATCACAGCTGTTACCTCTGTGCCTTACTTTTTACTTCTCCTTTGTTTATGATGCTAGACTCCAAGTGTATTCTTTTCATGTACCGCCCAAGCATTGTCCAAGGATTTCTTGTTGAAAAGACTATTTTTGATTCCTTTGGATCAATTTTACACCACTATTAAAAAAAATCTGTGGATCATTAATCCATAGGTTTATTTTTGAGTTCTTGGTTTTGTTCCAATGAGGTGTCTACTTTTCCTCATGCTAAGACCCATTCTTAGTCATGGATCTTGCATGTGCTGGCAGTTGCTGGAACACAACCTGGCGTGACCCACCCATAGTCTCAGCTCTCACTCACAGGTGTTACAGCCTAACTGGATTGTAGAGGAACCCAGGTTGACCTGGTGTCCAAATGGGATGTCAGCTCTGTAAACAGTGGCTTAATCCACTTCACCTTAGTGTCAAACCCCAGCAGTTTCCTATCTCTAAAGATTTATTTATTTTTACTAAAAACACAGGTTTTAATATTGAAAGGCTAAAATTACTTCCATTGTAATTACTTTGTTCAGTACTAACTGTACGTGAAATATGCAAAATATGTGTGATGTTGCTTTATTTTGTCCTTATTTGTTGGAAAACATAAAAAGGATAGCACTGGGGACTACTGGGACCAGTGTGTCTGGATATAAATGACCAGTAAAATAATTTCATCAATGTGAAGGAATTGGGAGGCATATGCAAATCTGATTCTCTAAGTGGTTACTGACAATAATGATATACATACTTGCAATAAAATAGCAAATTTTAGATACTGATTTTAAATATTTTATGAATTATGGATGCATTATTTTCTAAAACTTCAATTTCTTAGCATAAAGTTGCCTTGATTTGACTATATCAACAGCTTTCAACTAAAGAATATTAATGTTCCTAAAATATAATTTTAAATTATATCTGAATTTTTTAGAGAGGAGTTCATACCCGTTATTCAGTCCTCAAATTATCCTGATAGTCAGCAACAACATTAATGAAAGTAACAGCCGCAGGGCGGGCCCTTGGTGCAGTGTTGAAGGAACCTCTCTCGGGGCACCCACCTAGTGTAGGTGTCGGGCTGCTCTTGTAGTCTCGTGGCACAGTGGGTAAAGCCACTGTGTACCATGCCTGCATCACATAATGGTTGCTGGTTTGTACTTCAGCTGTTCCACTTCCCATGCAACTCCCTGTTAATGGCCCCTGGAAATGCAACAGAAGATAGTCAAGTGCTTAATCCCTGAACCCATGGCAACGACCCAGGTGGAGCCTCTCTCTCCTCACTTCATTCTGGTGTAGGTTTGACACGGGGGGTATCTAAGGATGAAATCTCTCCCCCAGCCCCATGTGTGTCACTCTCTGCAACTGGCTTTCAAATAATGAAGTGAATCTTTACAACAATAACCAACCAAACACGCACAAACCATGGGTACCTGCTATCTGCATGGGGTACTCTAACTGGATTGCAATCTAATGGGTTCAGCCTGGCCCAGCCCTAATCACTGTCAAAATATTTTGACTGTACCATTTGATGGAAACTAGCGTTCTCTCTCTCTCTTTCTTTCCCCGGTCCATTCCTCCCTTGCCTTACCTCCTTAAAATAAATAGAAATAATCTAAAATAGAATATTCACATGGTTATTTTCCTATCATTGAAAAAATAAAGTTCTAGGTGGAATTCCTAACCATGAGCATAAATGAGTCTGTTATAATTTATTCACATGAGAACACGTGGAGCACTGTGAGAATCGAACTCAAGCTAGAACTAGTTGACTGTCAGATTTTATACTTGTAGAGACACATTGTCATCTCCAAATAGAGTAAGTGAATTTATCTTGCCTAATATTGCTGCTTGAGAGTAAGCGCTTAAGCTTTTCATACAGAGAGAAAGAAACGGGTTCTCTGTAAGCGCACCAAAGAGTCGTATTATGCCAAGCTTTCAATGCTTGAGAAAAGGAGCCTTACCAGCCCTTGTTCTCATCTTTTCGACAATTTTATGCCCCTTTTTGTCTTCAGAAAAGCACCAAGGAAGCAAAGACTTTGAGTGGATTGCAACAGCAGCTAACCTGCTCACAGCTGCCTGTCCAAGTGCCCACAACACCTGTATTATTTATCCTCCACTGGGTCAGCCTCAAGTTGTCACTTATGGTTTCATTTCACAGATGTCAATAAAGATAGCTATTTTTCCCACAAAATGTGCTTTATTATAAGATTCTGCAGATAAAGATAGCTGAGGGAAAGAATTATAAATCTGCCACACCATCACATATATGTTATTAAAATAGCTGACCTGACATTGCCTCATTGATGAAAAAAATAGTTGCAATTTTATCTCTCTCAAAATCACAGGAATTGTTATTAATTGTGAGAATGCATTGGAGTGTTGATATGCTAAGAGCAGCGTAGTGGGTGGTTAAGAACATCTCACCAGTCACAATGCACCACTTGCACAATCGGAAATTGCAAAATTTCCACAATTTACTGGAAAGTGTTGACTTCATTGCATTATAGATCCTTACAGTTTGTTGTAATCAAGTATGCAACCTTGCTTTATTACTATTGCGTATGTGAATTATTGCTGATGTAATAGAAAGATAATATTACAGAATATGTAAAAGTAAATGTAGTACTGTTAATACTAACATGCAGGAGCCGGTTATTAAGCACTTACACTGTGAAGAGCTTTTTTTTATATTGTGGTGTGAAGGTCAGTGCTGTTGTATAGCAAGCTAAACCTCTAACCACAGTGCAAGCATCCTATCTGGGTTGGAAAGTGCTGGCAAATAACTCTAACTAGCAATATGAAGTGAAAATTCTCAAACCACAGAAAACATTTACGCAAAAGTCTGATGCCGGCCATAACTTTGAGAGAATACATGTTTACAGGTATCAACTTATATTATACTAAATTACCTCAGAAATCAAATCACTTAGTACATTTGCTAAAACACTATACAAAATAAGTATGCATTTTCAAGAACGATGGCCATCCAACATGAATAACTTGTCTGACTGGTAAATCTGAGCACGAAGGCATCAGTGATGTAAAAAAAATATATAAAAAATCATATCAGAGATTTTAATCATGAGAGCCAAAAGGATTGTGTTAAATTAGTGGTCTTGGTTTATGAGTACTCTTAGCTATAGATCAGTCAAAACAGAGCTCTTAATAAATTGTACCATTTAGGCTTAAAGAATGCACACAATAGCAACAGAAATTACAAGTCACAGCAGTAAGCCGATTTCAGCAACAATTTCTCAAGATCTTAAATGCATTAAAATTGCAATCAATGGATCAGAATTCTTTCTAAATTTTGGTAACATGGGTTTCTCTTGTTTTTCTCAGATGGTTTATAATCACAAGCACAAGAGAATAAAAAGTTATAGATTATGATTTCAATGACTCATAGATCATACAGTAGCATCATTTTCTGCAAGAAAGTTCTTGATTTTTATTTCTTCAGCTACATGTTAGTCATTTAGTAGCATGACATTTAACTTCATAGTGTTGTTAATTTCTTTTTTCTTCCTGATATTGATTTTGTTTTGTGGCTTTTCATTTAAGGGGATGTGTAATGGAGACTGTCATATCTAGTAACGTGTTATCTAACTTCATGGCATTGTAAATTTCTATTTTTCTTTCTATTGTTGATTTTGTATCATGACTTTTCATTTAAGGGGATGTACATTAGCTGTGTAATGGAGACTAACATCCAGATGTGAGGATACAATGTAGTATGCATTTCTACTTCCCGACAAAGATGGGCTTACAATGAAACTGTTCACTATATCTTGACAATAGGAAGCTGGACTCTGCCATTGTCCATGTCCGCAATGATGGACATACGACTGTGTATGAAGAACTATACTTTAGTAATGATATAGAGGAACTAGGTGGGGGGGGGCTGGAAATTGGGGCTGGGATAAGAGAAACACCAAGAGTCTATGAAACTGTATCATAAAATGATAATAATAACAACAACAATAATAATAAATGTAACATGTGAAAAAATGCTTTGACTCAAAAAAAGGTATAACTATGATTTCAAGGCATCATGTCTGGAACCATAAATTCATTACCAACAAGAGGAGGCACTTGCCTGCTGCACACAGCATTTTAGTAAGCACATACAGGATTTTATAAATGCTTGTGTTATTTAAGCCTCTGGACTTTTTAAAATTAAGATAATAACTATGATAACAATAACAGCACACACAAAAGGTCATTGGAAAAGTATACCTTTGGGACATTTGTATAAGCCACATTTTAATATGATTTAAAGAAAAAAACACCACTTTGCCTCTGGACAGTACTTTTACTATAATCCAAATAGCCTAACCGTTGATTATTTCTATAGAATGATAGGACCCAGAATGGTAGTCTAGTAGCTATAGTCCTTGCCTTGAATCTACCAGAATCCCATATAGATCCAGTTCTAATTCTGGCAGCCTTGCTTCCCATCAAATGCCATGCGTGTGGCCTGGGAAAGTAGTCCAGGACGGCCCAAAACCTTGGGAGACCAGGAAGAGGCTTCTGGCGTCTGATTTTGGATTGGCTTGGCTCCGGTGGTCACTTGGGGAGTGAATCATTGGACAGAAGATCTTCCTCTCTGTTTCTCCTCCTCTCTGTATCCGCCTTTCCTATAAAAATAAATAAATCTTTAAAATAAGAAACAAATCTTTTGAAATTCCCAGGAGCTTAATTGGAAAAAAAGTAACGAATTTTGAACTATGAGTTTTGACTTTTTGTCAATGATGGTAAGATGGCACACACATTCACTTAATATCCTGCACGTGTCCTACAGCATGTCCTGTTACGTGACACAGTATACATCAGATTTAACCACTGACATAAAGCAATCGCTCAAATATTTAACAAGTATATGCATTTTGCTGCTTTTAAACATTTAGAACTTAATGAGAAACAGAGAACACAAAGATTATCTTAATATAAAAGAACGACTTACAGATACGAGTTAGCAAAGGAACCCATGTCAGACCTTCGAATGGGATAATTTTGTAACTTGGAATGTTTTAACAGTGGATTGGATTTCATTTCTATGGCAGTTTATCTTTGATGTTAATTCTGTATTTTAAAGAAGGCTATAAAGAATACCTTAAGAGTTATATTTAATCTCACACAAATGTTGTTTATAGAATATAAAAGGATAAGGGTACTTTAGTTTACATTTAGAAAACATTCATCTCCTTTAAATTGAAATTTTATCCTTGCAAAAATCACCCTAGGGGTCTATAACAGGAGCTAAAAATCAGTTGTTTTTGATGGGCTCTGCTAAATCCTTACAAAAACGTGTGACTAGTAACAAAGCAATTTATTCTTATCCCACAGGCCCACCCCTCCCTGCTAAAGGTTTAGGTCCTTGTGCCACACTCCAGAGAGAGAGAGAGAGAGAGAGAGAGAGAGAGAGAGAGAGAGAGAGAGAGAGAATGCTGAAACTGTGCTGTCCGGAAACTGCAGCTGCTGAGAGCAGCTGCTTCAAGCACAGAAAGAACCATTGCAAGCTCTGTAATGCAGAAGACCAAGGGGCAGTTGTGGCTATTTCTGGGGAAACGGGAAAAGAGCTGGAGAGAGTTCTGTCCTGAAGTGGCCGGGCAGGAATAGGAAACAAGCAATTGGGGTGCAGCAGTGGAGGAGGCTGAACAGAGAGGTAGATTTTACTTGGTCCAAGTTTGGGAGTCAGAGTGCTTAGAAAGAGATGGAGGTGAGGAGGGCGAGGGTTCAGCGCATCCCAGCCCGAATGCAGACAGGGAGCAGCATTGGCACAGGGTGAGAAAGAGCAGAAATAACGTTGAACACAGCAGACTTCTAACCTCTGCCCTTGCAGAAACAGAAGCAATCTAGATCTTGAGAATTTGGAGGTCAAAATGTTCCATTTTCCGACCAAATCATGACTTTGTCCAATGTGTATTGAAGAAAAGTCACCTTGTAGAAGAAGAACTGTGTTTGGTGTGACCAGATGTCTCAGGGTCACAGGGGTTTTGAGATGCTCCTAAAGTGGTGGCCTAGTGTGGCTGTGTTGGGCATGAGGTGGCCAGCCCTGAAGGTACAGAGTCTGTGGTGGGCAGATACATGTAGTCTCTGGGATGCGATGGAGAAGGAGGTACTGTCTATAGCTCTCCTGGCCTTTCACGAGGGGTTGGGGTGGGCAGGGTCAGCATCCCCACCACCTGCTACAGGCTTGACAAGTACCCCCATCAGGTTCCAGAGACTGGTTCTCCCGCTCCTGGATTTGCACCAGATGTTAGCTCAAAGACACGCAGACTAGCTTGAGAAAGAGAGGCTTTTAATCCAAGAAAATAATCTGCAAGGAGAGAGTCTGATGATCTGCCTTCCTGTGAGAGATGGATCAGTACCACTTCCACAAGGTGGGGTGATGCCTTGAGGTAAACGGCTCTCATGCACACTTTGTGTGTGTGTTACCTTTAGCTTTTTGTTTTGCTCTCTTTTTTATTCTATTTTTACTTTGATTTCTAATTTTTATTATACAGTGCCTTTAATATTCATACTCTTGTGAATCATGGCACTATTGCTAAAATATGTAAAGATAACAGGAAAATAAAATTGCTTAAATTAATACAATAATATGCATGTGGCTGGTAGGTCGTAAGTATTGGATAAAAATTGGAAGGAACAACGTATGTTTCCACATACATGATCATATAAGCATTGAATAAGTTGGTCTTGGAAGGGATAGTTTTAGTATTTTTATTGAACCTAGAAAAATGTTTTCTCAGAACAAATCTGGCCTCAATAGTCAGGACTGAGCCAGTACAAATCCAGGGGCAATTAGCCAATTGAGCCATCAGGCTGGGCCCCACATTCATTTTTTAAAACTCTATTCCTGCTGAGAGGCAAAGAAGCTGATGGAAGCTTTAACTGACTTTCTCTCTTTCACCCTTTCCCTCTATGTAACTCTTCTAGATAATTTTTAAAGAACTCTTTAAAAACTACCCTTAAATGCTACAAAAGCAATAGCAAAAGTATTTGTAAATCAATGTGCTATGATGAGCTAATTTTACAAACCCAATTACAGGAGATTTGTGTTGAATCAGGAAGAGTCAATCTGAAATTGAAGGGAATTAGGAATTGGTGAAGTTTATTCCAGAGTGGAATTATGACACGACATAAAGATCATCCTAAAATATTTTGAACATTGTGTTGCACAAAAAGCTGAGTTTTTTATTATTAATGTTGTTTGTGAAAAATGTAATGAGGAGCGATTAAAACTTCTTAGCTTGGAGGAAGACCTCGAAGAATGTGATAGATGGCAGCTGAAGTATTGCTGTTTCCCGCAAAGCAGGTGCCTTGAAGAAGACGACTGTGGTTTACACCTTAACTGACTTTCTGGGTAAGGGACTTCCAGTGGTACTTTAAATGTCAAGCTGTTTGTTCTTACTACAAAGGGGAAACAGTTGCATTTTTAGAGTGTGTCCTTGTAAGCTGTGTTATTTCTTTTTTATCCTCCCCTCTGCTATCATTTTTATTCAGTTTATCATCACCTGTCAGGGTATTGCTATCTAGCTGATTTTGCTCTGTCTGATTTCTGTCACTCAAATCAGTTCTTTAGGCTATCCCTAAAATGAATTTGTGCACTGAACACGGAAGCTGTCAGCCCTTATTGCTTTGCAGCCTTTCACTCCCATCTTTGTCTGTTAGAATCTTAGGTTAAGTGGCATTCCTCATAACTCTTTCGTGGCTTATTGATTCTTAATATTTAACATAAATCTTATACTACTAGAACTATAGGTGAGTCTGTTTTTTCTTTTTAAAAAATGGAGAAGTTATAACAACACGAGACATTGTCCATTTTTTAATCTTCGTTAGTGTTTCTTCTTAGCCTGAAGCCTTTTTAATATTTTTGATTGTATTCTAATGAATGCAGCACATTTATCACATAGTGCATAGTCATCAACATAGTATAATTAGAATTTTCTCTCCAATAATTTCTTTAAATTTGGAAAATGTGCCATCTCTCCTCTGGTCCATCCAACATGTTATTTTAAAACAGTAGTCACCCCACTATTCTATGGATCAAGATAATTTATTCTTTCCCCATAAGTGTCCTTTGATATCAGTTATTCAACTTTTCCTCTTCTCTCGTCCCAGACACTTATGGCCTCTATTATGCATTCAGAGTAACTGTTTTTTGGATCCATAAATGGATGACAGCATGTGATATCTGTGTTTCTCTTCTTTCACTTATGATATTATCTTCCAGTTTCATTAATTTGCTATGAATAACAAGATTCAGTTATTTTTAATAGTTAAATAATGTTTTGTTTATAGATAACAATTCTTCTTTATCCATGCATCCACCCATAGACAACTTGGTTCATTCCAGTTTTTTCTTATTGGCAATAGTGCCACAATTTGTGTGGAAACGTTTAATCTGTTAATTCCCTTTATTTCACTTTTTAAAGAAATAGGAAAATTGGATCACACAATAGTTTTGTATTTCTGTGTATAAAGAACCTCTATACTGCTCTCTGCAATTGTTATAATTTTAATTTGTTGTATATGCTTTAATATTTTTATTGAAACAATTGTTTTCCTGCCCCAATGTCTACAGATTTTTCTTATATTTTCTTTTAGTAGCTATAACTTTTATGTATCTATGGTGAATTTTGAAATGTTTTTTTCAGGTGAGAACGAAGGGTAAGATTTAAATCTGTGCACCAAGATCTGGTGTTCCCAGCAGTATCAGTTTTAGAGATCACACTTTCAAATGAACATTTTAATGCCTTTATAAAATCATATTTTCTATGAAGTTTCCTATCTGTTCCACTGGTATAAACATATTTCTACACCTGTATTGCATTGTTTAGGTTAACATAAAACTTTGATATATATTGAAATCTAAGATTATGATTCTTTTACCGTAGAAGTTTGACATTTATTGGTGTTTTTGCAACTATGTGATGTCAGATTTTTTTAGTTTCATGAAGAATGCTATTTACATTTTCAGGAGGATTATATTAAATTTGTATATTTCCTTAGGCAATATAGATAACCTTCTTCTAACCCATTGACATGGTCAATTGATCAATTTCTTTAATTTCTTCCTTTCATCAGCGTTTTATAATTTTTCGTTACGGAGGTCTCTCACTGATTTATTTCTAGCAATGATTTTTCTCTTTTTCCATATGTGCAGCCTCTTAAAGAAAGATAACAAAAAAGTCGGCCTAGAATAATGTACCCAGGAAAGCTTTCCCATGTCTTTGAAAATAAAATAAAATTTTTCCACCGCAAAGAAAACCTCAAAGAATTTGCCTCTTCCAGAACTAGCCTACAAAACATAGTTAAATATGTTCTCTTCATAGAGGAAAGTAATAGCACCTACGAAAACCAAAGGCAGATGTGGAGAACACCCAAGTAATGGACAACAAAAGACTCAAAGAAGAACATTGCTAAAATGACAGGACGGAATTGCCACTTGTCTCAACTAACCCTGAATGAATATGTATCAATCAAACATCATGGATTCATGGGCTGGATCAAAAAACAATACCTGTTGCCTACAGGAGACATATCTCACCAACAAAGATCGGCAGACACTGAAAGTGAACGAATGGAAAAAAGATATTCCGGGCTAATGGTAAGGGAAAAAACGAGTGGGGGTAGCCCCTCTTATATCAAATTATATAGACTTTGACATGAAAAAACATTGAAAGACATGAAGAACTGAACCACATAATGACCAAAGGATATATTCAGCAGGAAGAGATCACCATAAGAAATGTATAAGCTCCAAATGCCAGGACACCTAGTTACATTAAACAGGTATTAATGTATTTAAAGGGATAAACAGATTTCAATATAATAATAATTGGAAACTTAATACCCTGTTAACATCAATGGACAGATTGATGGGACTGAAACTCAGCAATGAAACAACAGAATTCACCAGATATTAGAGCTAAAGAACTTAATTGAAATTTACTGAATATTTCATCCTACAGAGAATACACATTTTTCCAACTGTACATGGAAGCTTCTCCAGAATTCAACATGTTATAGACCACAAAGCAAACCTCGGGAAATTTTTAAAAAATTGAAATTATACCGTGCATCCTATCAGACTGTCATAGAGTAAAACAGCAGACCAATAAGTCAAAACACCCAGGAAGACATGCGGACACCTAGAGACTGAATAATATGCTATGAAATGAGCAGTGAGTTAGGGAGGAAGTCAAATTATTGAAACCAATGAAGTCACCAACACAACATGGCGAAATTTATGAGGCACAATCAGGGAAGTGTTAAGAACAAAGTTTCTTCTCGGTCGATGCCTTTGTTAAGAAATTAGAAAAGTACCAAGTAAATAAGCTAACCTAAGCTAACCTTATGGTTGAATGAACTAGAAAAATAAAAGCAATGCAATCTCAAGATTAGCAAGAAAAAAAGAAATAACCCAAATAAAGGAGGCATGAACCAGAGACAAAAAAAGAAAAATATGTAAGATCAATGAATCAAAGAGCTGGTTCTTTGAGCAAATCAACAAAATAGATTCCCCATAACCCAACTAAAAAAAGTGGTGGGGGGGAGGGAAAAGGTACATATCAATAGCAATGAAGACTAAAAAAGAAATATAGCAACAGATACCTTAGACACACAGAAAATTTTTAGGAACTATTACAAGCAATTATATGTCAACAAATTATAAGACCCAGAAGAAATGGATAGATTTTTGGACACATAAAATTTATGAAAATTGAATCATGAGGCAATTGATAATTTAAATAGGTCTATAACAAGGACTGAAATGAAAATAATATTTAAATCCCTCCCAACCAAGGAAAACCCTGGACCCGATAGCATTAATGCAGAATTCTACCGAATGTTTCAAGAATTATTCAAACTCTCCAAAAGCTTTTCCAAACACTAGAAAGGGAGGCAATCCTTCCAAACCCTTTCTAAGAAGCCAATATCACCTTAAACCAAAGCTATATATAAATACAACAGAAAAACAGAGCTACAGGCTTAAGCTTTTTGATTCTTTTTATCTCCATACGGTACCCTCAAGCTTGTTCCTTGTTTTTATCATACAGTCACTGCTTTCATACAGCTTTAAGAATATAACAAATACATGACTTTAGAGTGTCCACATTTCTCTTGTCCTTCTGTTTCTGATTTTTTTGATAATACAGCCTGTGTTTGACAGCATTTTGCAACACTCTTCTTGTCCCGACCTGCAGGACACTACACTCAAACCCTGAGGGTGGACTGGGAATGCCGGGCTGCTAGCCCAAGAAACACACGGACACACGTATTTGGTGAGAGAGTGCCCACGCCCTCTATCTTACTCCTCATATATATACCTTCTTCTCTAGGGGAGGAGGAGAACGGGAGGGGTTTCCTGGAACTAATTATCTTCACTGAAACAGGGGAGGAACTAATTATTTGAACAGGAACACGGGTGAAGGTTCTGTTCTGCTTGCTCTACACAGGATGTTCTGGCCATAATATCCTGCTTGCCCAAGGCAGGCTTTGCAATGCAGTAGGCTGTCAGGTAGGCCAAGTCTAAGGCCCATAAGTTTGTGGCTCCTAACAGCTTTTTAAACCTAATGTGGTCTCGGCCAGGAATCTTGTCCATTGATGTTTAACCTACACTGAAGGTGAGGCCATTTTTCTGTTGTGAATCAGAAGAGTTTTGATATGTAATCTTACTCTGCCATGCTTTACATGTGTTACAATGATCATTTCTATAGAAATATTCCATTCATTTGCTATTATAAGTTATGCAGGCAGAGTTATCTGTAAAGGCTCTCAAATGAGAATGATTTGAGGTTTTTAAAACCTTTGTTATTGATACTGTTGAGTGATAATGAAATGGTCATTAAACAGAGAGTTACTTCTCTCAAAGATAGGATGACATCAGATCAATGGTATTTAATCTGGACCCAGCACAACAGCTTAGTGGCTAAATCCTCACCTTGCACATGTTGGGATTCCATACGGGCGACAGTTTGTGTCTTGGCTGTCCCACTTCCCATCCAGTTCTCTGCTTACGGCCTGGAAAAGCAGTGGAGCGTGGCCCAAAGGCTTAGGACCTTGCACTTGTGTGGGAGACCCGCAACAAGCTCCTGGCACCTGGCTTTTGATTCGCTCAGTTCTGGTTGTTGGGGCCCCTTGGGCAGTGAAGCCACATTCGGAAAATTCTTCTCTCTGTTTCTCTTCTCCGTTATTCTGACTTTCCAACAAAAAAACAAAAAAATTAAAAACTGATATTTGATCTAAGTGACTGAATCTTTATTTTAAAGTAAATTATATTCCGCAAGGGAAACTAAAGAAGTTGTAGACATAGCTTATGTTAGCTTTGTGTCATTTGTTAAAATGACCAAAAAAAGACTGTGGCATGGTTTTCATGACATGTCTTGCTGTATTTCTGTTAACAATAACTAAGTAATGAAATGCCTGTGAACAATTGGATGGCGAATACAATTAGGTAAGTAACATCTTGTTGATACAGTTTCAGTCTAATTTTAAATAACAGGTACAAAATAGTGTCAATATTGCTCCTCAGCAAATATTCCCCATTGATACTTCTTAAAATCTTCCCAAATCTGAGACTTCTGTAGGAATATGATTATTCATTTTTGTTAATACTACAATTTCTAAAATAGTTAGGGCAATTAAACTAGGTTTAAATAAATCATGCAGCATTTTTAGCTCTGAAACCTGTATTTATGTAGCGAAATGAACAGCACCATTCCAACTCAAAGTAATGAAACTGCGTGGCTGCTAAGATTCAACTGACAGTTGAAAGACAGAGATTGGATCAAAGTAGAAAGGTGAACACATTCATCAATGCCATCATAAACATGGAGTTATTGCTTCAAGTGGAAAGTCTATATAGTTTAAAATGTCAAGAGTGCCATGGATAGTACAGGCTGGGAATCAAGGAGGAGTGATTTCTCAGACCGAGATAATGCAATCCTCAAATTGCTGCCTCTGTTTCAGGCAGAAAAATTAAAAATAGAAAATGTGGTCTTGGGAGAAATCGCAGAAATACAGAAAACAAGAGGGGACCCATGGTATCAATGAATGTGAGTAACTAGAAAACTGAGTATAGGATTGCTGTGTGTGATGGTCTCCTGTCTTTCTTGTATTTATACTAAACAGAAGGTCACAGCAAATGTAGTTTCTCTTTGACTAAAGTGCTAGCTCTACTGCCCAAAGAGTGTGAATAAAACCTTGAAAGCAAATTCGTCTTTTGTAGAACAGCCCCCCTTTTCTCCGTCACACTGTTAACCTGGTATTTCTATCTCGATATTGACACATTTTTTTTAGCACTGGGCATTTCTAAAGTGGTTATTGAAAATGTGGAAGGAGAAGTTGATCTAAGACTGCTCACATTCTAGATAATTACAGGCTTAGCAACCACAAAATACACCTGACATATACCTTGCCTCCTCCCTTTCAATTTCCCCCATCCAAACATGATTGCTAGTTCTACTCCCTTATAATGAGGAATTCTGTCCACCTCTAGAGATGTAGTGATTTTAACCTTGATAAAAAGATATATTCCAGCTACCTCTACTATCATTATTTCCTACTACCCGATCAAAATACCAGACAAATGTTGACATGTATTGAATCAACAGTCACCTAACATTTGAAGAGGAAACAGTGAAGCACTGGAGTAAACATATTATTTTGAAAATATAAATAGGACTTAGAATTTGGGGTTTTGGAGTAAGCCACCATTTGGGACACCTACACACCACATCACAGAATCTGGAATAGCTTTGCTTTTCTGCTTCTGAGCCCAGCACCTCAATGTAGCTAGCTCATCATTCACCTGGATGCCAGAATCACACATAGGTGCCTATTCAACTTCCAGCAGCTCCACTTCCAGACCAGCTCCTTGCTAATGTCCTGGGAAGGCAGCAGAGGAGGGTCAATGTTTTTAGATACTTGCACACATGTGGGAGACATAGACAAACGGTTCTGATTCCTGGATCCTGGCTTTGAATTTTCCTAGCTCTGGCCATTATTGCCATTTGTGGGGATGCAGCAGTGGATAGAATTCTCTCTCTGTCTCTCATTATTTATCTGTCTCTCTCTAACTCTGCCTTACAAATAAAAATTAACAAATCTTTAAAAATGTATAGAATTTATTCTGTGCTTCTGATCTAGCTTCCTACTAATATGCATGTGAGGCATTAGAAGAGGGCTCAACTTCTTGGATCTTGGCCACCCACAGGAAAGACTCAGATGAGGTACTTGTCTCTTGGCTTCAAACAACTGTTCTGGGCATTTTGCTATGACTATGTCTTTAAACAAGTACGTATGGGGCCCGGCGGCGTGGCCTAGCGGCTAACGTCCTCGCCTTGAACGCCCCGGGATTCCATATGGGTGCCGGTTCTAATCCCGGCAGCTCCACTTACCATCCAGCTCCCTGCTTGTGGCCTGGGAAAGCAGTCGAGGACGGCCCAAAGCTTTAGGACCCTTCACCCGCGTGGGAGGCCCGGAAGAGGTTCCAGGTTCCCGGCATCGGATCGGCGTGCACCGGCCCGTTGCGGCTCACTTGGGGAGTGAATCATCGGATGGAAGATCTTCCTCTCTGTCTCTCCTCCTCTCTGTATATCTGGCTTTCCAATAATAATAAAATCTTTAAAAAAAAAACAAGTACGTATGTATGTATATGTATGTATTTATAAATCAGAGTTACAGAGAAGGCGATTGGAAGAGGAGTAGAGAGAGGGAGAGAAAAGTTTCTTCCAAACTCTGGTTCATTTCCAAATGGAAGCGATATCTGGGGCGTAAGAAAGGAGTCAGGAAGTTCTTTCAGATTTCTAACATGGGTACAGGGGCCCAAATATTTCAGCTATATTTTGAGGTGAGTCAGAAATGGATCAGCCCTGCCTAGAACCCAAAACCAAGTGAAAGCCCAGCATTGTAGCTCATAATTCTACAATCTCACTGCAAATTTCCACTCACTATAGCTCTAATGGAAATTATCTGAATCTGTAGAAAATTACTATGAGATGTCTTCTACATATATAATTAGAATCAAGCCAGTAAACATTGATCTATTACTTGCAAAGATGAATCTCTTTGCTAGGATTGACATGAATTAAAAATCAGTAAGTGACATACTTCCTCTTGACAGAAGTACTGAGGGATTTCTGGGGAAAAAAAAGTTACATGATAATAAGATATGTTAAAAACACATGATCAAAATTTGTTAAAATGTGTTTAAATGAGCATTTCCAAATACAAAACAGAAACATTAAGCGATTCGAAGATAAATTTAGAAGTTACACTGTGTGGTGAAAAAAATCAATAAGGAAAAAACAGAGGACAAGGGAGGAAATAAATAAGAAAAACAGTATTCCCCTGATATAAAAAGTGATTTATATTTGAAAGGAAAACTAGATAGAATTACTCAATTATGCATCATTTTTGCACATATTTTCCTGAAATTGCAGATTTTTAAGGGAAAAGGAAAATCTTAAACTGTCACTCATGCAAGCAAGCTGTGATTAACCACAGACTTGTACACATTGCAAGAGGTGAGCTAATGTACAGTTTCAAAATATTTGACATCATTAAGAGAAAGCAGTTAAAATTTTTGGTTTGCTAATATTTTACCAGCACTGCAGATGCTAGTAGAATTATTGAAATCAAATTTTAGATCAATTGCTTGATAAATACTATTAAAAGTAAATAAAATATTCTTTGAGGGGTGCTGTGACACAGCTAGCTACCTCTTGCCTCAACACCAGCATCCAGTCCCCATGCTCTGAGCCACTTGTTGTGCTTCCCAGTCAGATTCCTAATGCACACGAGGTAGTAGAATATGCCAAGAAGGTGAGCCTTGCCACCTTCTTAGGAGACTCAGTTGGAACTCATGTTCCCTGCATTGGACTTGCTCATACCTGGCTAAGGAGGATCACTCCCAGAAATCAGAGTAGTCTATGTTTAGCTGTTTCGTTTACAGATGAAGATTCAGAGATAACATTTGTTGTTTCATCATTATCATTTGATTTGAGAGTGAGATTCTTTTAAATTTCCATGAAAATTTCACCAGAAAGAGCAAGTAAATGTTGCTTTAAAAAAAATGATGCTAGAACTATCTGCATTGCTTTAAGTATAACCATAGAAAAAATAAAGATGAGTATTAAATAGCCAAGTTAACTAGCTAGACAAATTAAAAAGTAAGATAGATGGATAGATATAGAAAATATAGATGGATAGAAAATAGATAGATAGAAAGATAGATATAAAGTAGATGAATAGGTGATAGGGAGAATAAACCCTAGATGCTAAGACTTTATATGTGCTTTTCATAGAATATATATGAGGATTGAGACAATAAGATCTCTTAATGATTCCATCTTTCTCACATGGAAACAACCATATTCTTACATCTCTGGAGATTGGCTTTCTTCCATGATAGCAGTTGGAAATCACTACCAGTAAAGGAAGGATTAAAAAAAGACAAGCTTCATCTTAAAAGAATGATTGTATATTAGAATGGAAAATTTATTACATGAAACAATATAGTCAGTGAAAACAGTTTAAAATGGTGATAAACATAAATTGCTTTAATGAATGTGATACGCATCAGATTATGAAAATTGCTTTTTGGATCAGAACTTCCTAAAGGTAGGATTTATTTTTGTTTGACTTTCCTGCTCAATTTCTGAATTGCTTGCTCTTTCAAAAAATGACACTCAGTTGCATCTGCTGTTATTTCATAAGCTTTTCTGATGTTTTGCAGAGATTAAAAATAAGAAATAGCTATTAGCTTTGATCAGCTTTAAGAAATTATTTTTTTCACTTGGACACGTGTTTTCCTGGTATACTGGAGTCATTTTAATTTTACTAAAATGTTTACATAGTTTTAATGTTATTTAGAGAAATTTGCATTTTTCTACGAATTATCCATCGTTTATCTCCCATATGTGCTTATGATACCAGTCCTTAACAAAGTATTTATTTATCTGTAGCAAGGTTACAGAGGGAGAAAGATCGCCTTTACACTCCTTCATGTTGCCAATGACTGCAATAGTTGGGACTAGGACAGGCCACCGACAACAATGAACTCCTTCAGCCTCCCCGACCTTATAGGGGTCCAAGTACTTGAACCACCATCTGCTAGTTTCCTTGGAATGCTAGCAGAGAGCTGGATTGGAGGTGAAGCACCTGGGATTTAAATCAACACCCATTTGAGTTACCAGCATTGCGGGAGGCAACTGACACAAAAGGGGAAAAGCAGGTTTGCATGTAGGTCTCACAGACAAGCAGGCTTACTTGTAGGTCATGTGGAGATGGCTTACACGGTGGACATGCGGAGATGCTCCGGGTCTGAATCAAGAGGCACAGGCCTGTACTGCCTGACGCCAAGGTAAAATGTCAACTGAACACAGAGTGCTGGAAATGCGGTGTAGTGTTTCCAAAGTGCGAGGCTAGGAGCTGCTTTGTATCTCCCTGCTTACTGGCTCTTCCACACACAGAAACCCATGCTTTTGTCCTACAAAAATTTGACAAGGAAAGTTGGGTCTCAGATTTTGGGGGTGACACCAGCTGACTTCATCTGGAGCAAATGAAGACTAATTCTAAATGACTTTTGGCTCATTGTTGAAATTGTTTCCATAATGAGTCCATTGGTTCATAATGCCAACCCCACAATGATCATTTCTTAAATAAAATATTTTTCCTTATCATGTTGTTTTTCTTTGACAATGGTTTTTACATACTTCAAATGATCACTATAACTTTTTCTTTGAATTGAAAGGAAACTCCATGAAATCAATTCAGGAGTTGATAAAAGATTAGAAAGCATGAAACATAGTAAGAAGTGATTTGAAAATTATCCTTTCTATCAAGTATTTGGAAACCAGTATTTTTTTCCAAGCGATTGAGCCTAGGATTAATTAGGAAAAGCATTTCAGGGTCTCCATAAATTTGTAGAAATAGTGGAGTAGAATTTCAAGTAATTAGAATTGATATTTGGATTATCATGAACACCTAGAGAGGATTATTGTTCACAATGTCCACAGCTTCCGGAAGTGCTGATGGAGACTAATATTTCTCGACTGGAGTCTCTCGCTTGGAACTGTTCAAAGAGCTACATTGCTCAAATCTATGTTCCACTTTAAACTTACACCTAATAACTCATCTTCCTGGCTGTATAACACTAACTCATTATTTAAAAGACAGGATAATTCTCTAAGGGCATCCCGGGTTCAGAGCTGTCCCTTGGATTGTGAAGGCTTGTGCTAGCATTGCATGGCAATGCAAAGTTATCCTTTGAATAATACCACTATCCTCTATATTTTATAGTAGTTTATCCCAAAAGCACTATTCAAGAAAGTTATTACATAAAAGTTTCTGATTTCTAGAGCACAAGTATCAGATCATATCATGCACTTGAGGAAGTTTAACTCTGGGAGTATCCTCAAAGTTAGTACCTCTTGAAGCTCCAAATTAAAATATCCCAAGTGGTTCAGAGTTTATAAGAATTTCCTTTGATCTTCCCACATAAGCTCCCTACAAAGAAACGAAGACACTTTAAATTTCTAAAGTAACCTAATAGCATCACAGCATCAACGGTAGAAGAGTCCCGTCATGCAGATATACATACATATATGTCTGTCTATTCACACACACACATATGGACAGACATGTACACTCTGCCAATATGCACATTCATATACAGTCTGCCAAAATGTGCATTTATATTGCATATGAAATGCTACATGTCAACTAATTTGATCAACTTGATTCGCTATTGAGCTAAGCTGATGAGCAATATAATAAAGTTGTATCGGATGTATCCGTTTATGTAATATGATTGCAAGACTTAAGGTTTTCATCTGGTTAAATTTCATATATTGATAATGGCAGGTAGTTAGTTTTGTGTGCATTATGATTGAATCTTGGGAACTGGAATAACCTCAGCTGAACAGTTGTACAGCCATCTAGGATAAGGCGCTCTAGATACTGAATGTCAACAGCTTTCAGTAAGAGTTAGTATTCTATCAGAAATGTCAGTGTCAGGTATCAGCAAATGTCTGCTACAAAAGGAAATCTCTGTATTTTATCTCGAAGATACTACTTCTATTTCTAAATCATCCTCTCTTTGTTTAATAACCAAAGAGAATTTTCATGTTCTTCTTGTGAGAGATTATTTCTTTTGCTTAGAAAATGCGCACTGTATTAACTGAGAAAGAGCTTTGTGTTTGAAGAGGGGTAGGGTGCACCAGCTATGTTCATTGACCATCAGGCAACAGGATGTGTTCAGAGACTGCCTGAGAAGAAAGTTGGAGTGTTGGAGAAATTTTCAGGAGAATCAAGCGCCCTCTGAGTGCTGGAGATTCAATATGCTTCTTGTAGGCGCTAGCCAGGAAAGTGACTGAAGTTGAGCTCAAGAAGCCAAGCGTGTGGACTGCTTGTGCTCACGTATTGGTTCTGTCACTATCTGCTGGCATGTGTGCAGAAACAAGTGTGTTGAGCTCTCCACTCTTTGTGTTCTCTGTCTAAAATAGCTGTGGTTATTGAAAGACTCTAAACAGGTAAGGAAAGCCAGTGTACCACTTTTGTTCACTGGCAAGCATGACGGTAAGGGTTTTAGCCTAAAAATGAATGTTAATTTAGATAGCTTAGCCTTAAAGCCCTTAAAATTAAAGAAATACATGTCATTTAATATATCCGATTATTTTCAAGTTCTACATAGATGCAGACAATGAAGTCACTTTAGTGCTTTCAAGACTGATTAGTGTTGACAGTGGTCTTTCAAAACTTAGAACAAATTGAGATTCAAATTTCAGTCATACCTCAAATCAGTTTACACCAAAAAAATACAATTATTTACAGCATGCAGATAAGAAGTAAAAACTATAAAAACTGAATTAAAGTGGGTGTGAAGTTAATTTCTAAACCATGGACTGTTCTTGAGCTGATCATAAGACTCCATGGAAAATAAAAGTGATGATATGGCACTCTGTGTTGAAGGATATGATTTAGAAAGAATTTTGGAATTCTAGATAGCCTCATGAGCGATTTACACAAATCCCATATAAAACACTAAGAAAATCACAAATATTTGGTTGTGTGCTTCCACTTAAGGATTTTGGGGGTTTAGGATAACTGCTTGAAAAGAAATGATTTTGTTTCCAAATAAATATATATTTCTACTTTACTGTAAAAATGCAAGCCAAGTTGAGTTATTTTATGTGGGAAGGTTGCTAATCATTTACGCCTAAGCCATAAATAAATATTAAGTTCATCACTGTAATAGGAAGAATAGTTTAATCAGTGTCAGGGTCCTGCCAATGTTTTACTTCCTTACAGCTTCACAGCTCTATGTGGAATATTCCGTCAGTCTTTTATAAATATAAAGCGAAGAATACTTTCTATTTCACAATTCTAACATAAGATGAAAGCATGTTTACAGATTTTTAAACATTAAAATCTTATGACCTATATATAGCACTCGTTATTATCATCTTACCTTACTTAATCAACCAGAGAAATCAACCCAAGTGGCCCACCACTAATCATATTCAAAGAAGTCACCTCTTTATCAAAATGCTTTAAGATGATTTGAAAGAATCTGACCTAAAATGGGTTCAATTAAATCTGCCCAAAAAAGGAAAATGTGCATTTAGCACCACATTAACTGGCTAGGAAATAAATAACATAAGGGAAAATTGAGTTTGTCCACCAATATATGTGACTTTTTAGGCAAGAATTGCAATCCAGTTGCCTGATGAGACACAAATGAGTTAACAGATTTTTTTTTTTTAATTATTTATTATTTAACTTCAGTAATTACATTGTATTATGTGACACAGTTACATAGATACTTGGGTTCTCCCCACCCCTCCCCAAACCCTCCCACCATGGTGGATTCCTCCACCTTATTGCATAACCACAGCTCAAGTTCAGTTGAGATTTCCCCATTGCAAGCGTATACCAAACATAGAGTCCAGCATCTTATTGTCCCGTCAAGTTCAACGGTTTCTTAGGTATACCCTCTCTGGTCTGATGACAGAGCCAGCAGAGTATCATCCCAGTCAATTGAAAGCTCCAACATACCATCAGCACAAATTTACATCATTATGGAATTAATTGACATAGTAATGAGTAACCAATATGTTAAAAGTAAATGCGGGTTCCCAGCCACCTTCTGTGACCACCTCACCTATACTTCAATTTTAGTTTATACACAACATATAACATTCAAAACATAACATGTTATACATAACATCATATCATCTTAAATTAAGGCAAACATGTGGTATTTAACCTTTTGGGATTGGCTCATTTCCCTTAGCATTATGGTTTCCAGTTTGGCCCATTTGGCCACAAAGAACTGCATTTTGTTTTTTTTAATAGCTGAGTAGTATTCCATGGAGTAGATGAACCATAGCTTTCTTATCCAATCCTCTTTTGATGGGCATTTTGGTTGTTTCCATGTTTTTGCAATTACTGATTGTGCTGCTATGAACATAGTAGTACATGTTGGTTTCTCATAGAACAAGTGTTCTGGATATATTCCTAGGAGTGCTATTGCTGGATCATACGGTATGTTGAATTTGAGTTGTTTGAATATTCTCCATACTGATTTCCATAGAGGCTGTACCAGCCTGCAGCCCCACCAGCAGTGGAGTAGGGTTCCCTTTTCCCCGCAACCTCGCCAACAAGTGTCGTTGGTGCTTTTATTCATGTGGGCCAGTCTTACTGGCGTTAGGTGGTACCTCATTGATGTTTTAATTTGGATTTCCCTTATTGCCAGGGAACTTGAGCATTTTTTCATATGTTTATTTGCCATTTGGGTTTGTTCCTTTGTGAAGTGTCTGCCCATTTCCCGTGCCCATTTCTTGAGTGGGTTGTTTGTTTTGACATTTTGGTTGTTTTGTAGCTCTTTGTATATTCTGGATATTAGCCCTCTATCACCTATGTCGTGTGCGAAGATCTTCTCCCATTCTGTGGGTTGCCTTTTTACTTTGTTGATTGTTTCTCTAGCTGTACAGAAGCTTCTTAGTTTGATGAGGTCCCAATTGTTTATTTTGGTCTTGATTTCTACTGCATCTGGAGTCTTTTTTAGGAAGTGAGGGCCTACCCCTAAGTGTTCCAGTGTGTTTCCAACATTTTCTTCCAAAAGTTTGAAGGTTTCTGGATGTAGGTTTAGATCTGTTATCCATTAGAGACTGCTAGAACTTGTACGAGAGTTTGGTAGAGTGGCAGGGTACAAAATTAATGAACAAAAATCACCAGCCATAGTGTATGCGAACAGCCCCAAGATGGAAAAAGACTTAACCAGCAAGATACCATTCAAAATAACAGAGAAAAGTATGAAATATCTGGGAATAAATCTAACCAAAAATGTAGAAGACTTATTTGAAGAAAACTACAATCTGCTTAAAAAAGAAATTGAACAAGACCTCAAAAGATGGAGTAATATCCCATGCTCCTGGATAGGTAAAATCAATATCATTAAAATGTCTATACTGCCAAAAGCAATATATACATTCAACGCAATCCCAATCAAATTGCCCAAAATATTCTTCATGGAACTGGAAACAATGATCCAAAGGTTCATCTGGAAGCACAAAAAACCACGGATAGCTAGAACCATCCTGAAGAACAGGAAGTTAGCAGGGGGAATCACAGTTCCGGACCTCTGGACATACTATAGGGCAGTGGTTATCAAAACAGCGTGGTACTGGCACAAAGATAGAGAGGAAGATCAATGGAGCAGAATAGAAACGCCAGAAGGAAACCCACACAGATACAGCCAAATAATCTTTGACAAAAAGACAAACGACAACCCAGGCAAATGGGAAGGTCTGTTCAATAAATGCTGCTGGGACAACTGGTTGATAGCCTGCAGAAACAAAAAAATAGATCCACATCTCTCACCATACACTAAGATCAGATCTAAATGGATAACAGATCTAAACCTACATCCAGAAACCTTCAAACTTTTGGAAGAAAATGTTGGAGTTAACAGATTTTTAAAACATACTTAGTGATTTATAAAATATTTACTTACTCATTTAATTAGTTATCCAAAATTAGATAATGAGACAACATAGATAGGCATAGACAGCGATTGCTTCATCTCCTATCTGCCACTTCATTTCCCAGATGCCAACAACATCAAATTTGGGCCAATCCAATCCCAGAAGCCCAAAAGCTTAGAGGGTGTCTCACACAGTTGAGGTCCCAATTAAAAGAGCCATTTTCTGCTGTTTTCACAGACCCATTGTCAGCAAGGTAGATTTGAATAAGAACAACCAGGGCTGGAATTGGCCCTATCATGTGATAAAGCAGCATTACAAGCACTGCAAGGAGTAGCTTAACTCCCTTATTTTATAGCACCCATCTGTATCTAATGAATTTCATGCATTAATCTTACTTCTTTTGTGTGATTATTTTAATGGAAAGGGGATACTTAACAGATAATTTAAAAATAAAATATAGGGCCCGGCGGCGTGGTCTAGCGGCTAAAGTCCTCGCCTTGAAAGCCCCGGGATCCCATATGGGCGCCGGTTCTAATCCCGGCAGCTCCACTTACCATCCAGCTCCCTGCTTGTGGCCTGGGAAAGCAGGAGAGGACGGCCCAAGGCTTTGGGACCCTGCACCCGCGTGGGAGACCTGGAAGAGGTTCCTGGTCCCGGCATCGGTTTGGCGCGTACCGGCCCGTTGCGGCTCACTTGGGGAGTGAAACATCGGATGGAAGATCTTCCTCTCTGTCTCTCCTCCTCTCTGTATATCCGGCTTTTCAGTAATAATAAAATCTTTAAA